>NW_018407684.1:618649-642248 GCF_002113885.1 Mizuhopecten yessoensis | reverse complement strand
CCCCCTTTGTACGACTCCCCAGCCACACCCCTTCCATCACATGTGCACCTTGTCCCCTTACATCTCTCCACCCTATCCTCTGATGGTTATGATATAACGCTGTGTCAGCCGTGGTTCGAGTGTTGAGGGCCCTGCTTGTGACGGTACATAGTACAGGTGTTGCAGCACTTTTCGCTGTAGAAAGGATAGGAGCACAGTCTTGCCTGGGCGACAAGGTTACATATCTTTATTTTGTCTTTACAACTCGGATCTGTAAAATAGAAACATAGGGAATTAGTTAATATAATCCTTACACCCTGGATCTGTACAATATAAACATTTAAAATGAGTTATAATCCTTACAGCCCAGATCTGTCGTATATTTTCTTTTCTACAGCATAGATCTAAGTGGAGTAAGGGAGATAACTCCTGCAGTGATATGAAAATTTAACACCTGCAAGTCTAATGTATTATTAAACTCAAATGAGTTTACTTTGACTTCTAAATAAATACTGTCAGACATTATGATTTTCATGACCTACATGTCTATCAGAATACAAAATTTGGAACCTGACAAATAAAATAAGTCTCAAACTTTGTTTTCTTTAAATTTGTACACATTTCTGAATGTTCTTCAGGAGTTACAGGGGCATCTTGTTAAATAAATCAGACTTTCATTTGGTAGTACGGTATAAGACCTTGTAACATCCTATTTAGTATTTATATAAAGTCTTGACAAATAAACACATAAAGGAAAGGAGATATCCTAGTAGTGATTAAACTGGTGTTACCTTCATCAAGCTGTGGAAGTTCACATGACTGTTTATTACAGGCGGAGCGTCGTGATGGTCGGGAACCCACAGGACATGCAGAGTTTGGATGGAGCTTTGGATCCAAGCATTTTATTTCTCTTGTTCTTGTACCAGTTTCACAGCTTTTAGAACACTGCAATCAACAAATCCATCGCTTAGTGTCCTATAATTACTATAGACACTGATGAATGTTCGAGTAATCTATAACAAGAGGCCCATAAGACCTGCATCACTCAACTTGAAACAGAGTTTGTAGACATGGATCAAAGTCTTTATTTGAACAAAATCGATAGTCCTTCATACATACAACTTAAGACAAAATAATAAAAATATTATGATGCTAGGCTTCACAGTGTTAGAAGTCGTCTGAAGATATCAATGCATTTGACCATGTGACCGTGAATGTTAGACTAGGTAATTTACCTTAACGTTGTTGATAGAAATCCATACAAGTCAAATGTCATTGTTAGTAAAATTGCTTTAATATTTTAACATATCTGACTAGTGTGGCCTTTAAGTATGTCAAGATAATTTTTATAAACAATGCCAATAGCTCTTCATCCCAGCAGGCTTGTGAAAATGATCATTAATACAGTATACCATCTAAAAGATTTTGATACAAATGAACTCATTCACTCCCAAATTTTCATAATGAACTATTCCAGTCTTTGAAACGGAAGAGTTCAAATGCGTCTTCAGGAGGTGTGACGGAGTTAAGCATCATATGACAAGCATGTTGGAGGGACACTTGTAGTAATACATACCTGTGTGACGAACCCCTTGTAGGAACACTCCAGAGGTGATACGTACCTGTGTCCACTGGTGAGGAACCATTGTAAGGACACAGTCTTTGAAACGGAAGAGTTCAAATGCGTCTTCAGGAGGTGTGACGGAGTTAAGCATCATATGACAAGCATGTTGGAGGGACACTTGTAGTAATACATACCTGTGTGACGAACCCCTTGTAGGAACACTCCAGAGGTGATACATACCTGTGTCCACTGTGTAAGGTACCACTCGTAAGGACATTCCCGAGTAGATACGTACCTGTGTCTACTGTGTGACAAACCCCTTGTAGGAACACTCCAGAGGTGATACGTACCTGTGTCTACTGTGTGAGGAACCATTGTAAGGACACTGCGGAGGTGATACGTACCTGTGCCCACTGTGTGAGGAACCATTGTAAGGTCACTGCGGAGGTGATACATACCTGTGTCTACTGTGTCAGGAACCATTGTAAGGACACTGCGGAGGTGATACATTCCTGTGTCCACTGTGTGAGGAACCATTGTAAAGGACACTGCGGAGGTGATACATACCGGTGTCCAGTGTGTGAGGAACCATTGTAAGGACACTCCGGAGGTGATACGTACCTGTGTCTACTGTGTGATAAACCCCTTGTAGGAACACTCCAGAGGTGATACGTAACTGTGTCCACTGTGTGAGGAACCATTGTAAGAACACTCCGGAGGTGATACGTACCTGTGTCCACTGTTTGAGGAACCATTGTAAGGACACTCCCGAGGTGATATGTCCCGGTGTCCACTGTGTGACGATCCATCGTAAGGACATTCTGGAGGTGATATGTGCCTGTGCCCACTGTGTGAGGAACCATTGTAAAGGACACTGCGGAGGTGATACATACCTGTGTCCACTATGTGAGGAACCATTGTAAGGACACTCCGGAGGTGATACATACCTGTGTCTACTGTGTGAGGAACCCCTTGTAGGGACACTCCAGAGGTGATACATAACTGTGTCCACTGTGTGAGGTACCACTCGTAAGGACCCTCCGGAGTAGATAAGTACCTGTGTCTACTGTGTGACGAAACACTCGGACGGACACTGCGCAGGTGATACGTACCTGTGTCCACTGTTTGAGGAACCATTGTAAGGACACTCCGGAGTAGATACGTACCTGTGTCTCCTGTGTGACAAGCCCCTTGTAGGAACACTCCAGAGGTGATACGTAACTGTGTCCACTGTGTGAGGAACCACTCGTAAGGACACTCCGGAGTAGATACGTACCTGTGTCTACTGTGTGACGAAACACTCGGACGGACCCTGCGAAGGTGATACGTTCCTGTGTCCACTGTGTGAGGAACCATCGTAAGGACATTCTTGAGGGTTAAGCATCATGTGACAAGCGAGTTGGAGGGACACTTGTAGTAATACATACCTGTGTGACGAACCCCTTGTAAGAACACTCCAGAGGTGATACATACCTGGGTCCACTGTGTGAGGAACCATTGTTAGGACATTCTGGAGGTGATATGTACCTGTGCCCACTGTGTGAGGAAACATTCTAAGGACACTCCCCAGGTGATACGTACCTGTGTCCACTGTTTGAGGAACCATTGTAAGGACACTCCCGAGGTGATATGTACCTGTGCCCATTGTGTGAGGAACCATCGTAAGGACATCCTGGAGGTGATATGTACCAGTGCCCACTGTGTGAGGAACCATTGTAAGTAAGGACACTCCAGAGGTGATATGTACCTGTGTCCACTGTGTGACGAACCATTGTAAGGACACTCCGGAGGTGATACATACCTGTGTCCGCTGTGTGAGGAACCATTGTAAGGTCACTGCGGAGGTGATACATACCTGTGTCTACTGTGTCAGGAACCATTGTAAGGACACTGCTGAGGTGATACATACCTGTGTCCACTATGTGAGGAACCATTGTAAGGACATTCTCGAGGTGATATGTACCTGTGCCCATTGTGTGAGGAACCATCGTAAGGACATCCTGGAGGTGATATGTACCAGTGCCCACTGTGTGAGGAACCATTGTAAAGGACACTGCGGAGGTGATACATACCTGTGTCTACTGTGTCAGGAACCATTGTAAGGACACTGCGGAGGTGATCCATACCTGTGTCCACTGTGTGAGGTACCACTCGTAAGGACCCTCCGGAGTAGATAAGTACCTGTGTCCCTCCAGAGGTGATACGTACCTGTGTCCACTGTTTGAGGAACCATTGTAAGGACACTGCGGAGGTGATACATACCTGTGTCCAGTGTGTGAGGAACCATTGTAAGGACACTCCAGAGGTGATACATACCTGTGTCCACTGTGTGAGGTACCACTCGTAAGGACACTCCGGAGTAGATAAGTACCTGTGTCCACTGTGTGAGGAAACTATTGTAAGGACACTCCAGATTTGATACATACCTGTGTCCACTGTGTGAGGAACCATTGTAAGGACACTGCGAAGGTGATACGTGCCTGTGTCCACTGTGTGACGAACCATTGTAAGGACACTGCGAAGGTGATACGTACCTGTGTCTACTGTGTGAGGAACCATTGTAAGGACACTCCAGAGGTGATACATACCTGTGTCCACTGTGTGACGAACCATTGTAAGGACACTGCGAAGGTGATACGTCCCTATGTCTACTGTGTGAGGAACCATTGTAGGGACACTGCGAAGGTGATACGTACCTGTGTCTACTGTGTGAGGAACCATTGTAAGGACACTGTGGAGGTGATACGTACCTGTGCCCACTGTGTGAGGAAACATTGTAAGGACACTCCCGAGGTGATTCATACCTGTGTCCACTGTGTGAGGAACCATTGTAAGGACACTCCCGAGGTGATACGTACCTGTGTCCACTGTGTGACGAACCATTGTAAGGACACTGCGAAGGTGATACGTACCTATGTCTACTGTGTGAGGAACCATTGTAAGGACACTTCGGAGGTGATACGTACCTGTGCCCACTGTGTGAGGAAACATTGTAAGGACACTCCCGAGGTGATACATACCTGTGTCCACTGTGTGAGGAACCATTGTAGGGACACTCCGGAGGTGTTACGTACCTGTGTCTACTGTGTGAGGAACCATTGTAAGAACACTCCGGAGGTGATACGTACCTGTGTCCACTGTGTGACGAAACACTCGGAAGGACACTCCCGAGGTGATACGTACCTGTGTCCACTGTGTGAGGAACCATTGTAAGGACACTCCGGAGGTGATACGTACCTGTGTCCACTGTGTGAGGAACCATTGTAAGGACGCTCCGGAGGTGATACATACCTGTGTCTACTGTGTGAGGAACCATTGTAAGAACACTCCGGAGGTGATACGTACCTGTGTCCACTGTGTGAAGAAACACTCGGAAGGACACTCCAAAGGTGATACGTACCTATGTCTACTGTGTGAGGAACCATTGTAAGGACACTGTGGAGGTGATACGTACCTGTGCCCACTGTGTGAGGAAACATTCTAAGGACACTCCCCAGGTGATACGTACCTGTGTCCACTGTGTGAGGAACCATTGTAAGGACACTCCGGAGGTGATACGTACCTGTGCCCACTGTGTGAGGAACCATTGTAAGGACACTGCGAAGGTGATACGTACCTGTGTCCAGTGTGTGAGGAAACATTGTAAGGACACTCCCCAGGTGATACGTACCTGTGTCCACTGGTGAGGAACCATTGTAAGGACACTCCAGAGGTGATACGTACCTGTGTCCACTGTGTGAGGAACCATTGTAAGGACACTCCAAAGGTGATACGTACCTATGTCTACTGTGTGAGGAACCATTGTAAGGACACTCCGGAGTAGATAAGTACCTATGTCTACTGTGTGAGGAACCATTGTAAGGACACTCCGGAGTAGATAAGTACCTATGTCTACTGTGTGAGGAACCATTGTAAGGACACTCCGGAGTAGATAAGTACCTGTGTCCACTGTGTGAGGAACCATTGTAAGGACACTCCGGAGTAGATAAGTACCTGTGTCCACTGTGTGAGGAACCATTGTAAGGACACTGCGGAGGTGATACGTACCTGTGTCCACTGTGTGAGGAACCATTGTAAGGACACTGCGGAGTAGATAAGTACCTGTGTCTACTGTGTGACGAAACACTCGGACGGACACTGCGAAGGTGATACGTACCTGTGTCCACTGTGTGACGAACCACTCAGAAGGACACTCCGGCAGTGGTCCACACGATTCCTCAGTCACTGGTTTGTCAGAACTCTCACAATTGCCAGGCTTCACTGATGCAAACAAACGCTCTCCCACTTTCTTTATACAGACAACATCTCTACGGCGAACACCCTCCCCACAGGTAGCTGAACACTGTAAGAGAAATAACACACCATACCATGTAGATGTACTGAAAATTAGGCAGCATTCCATGTATACTTACCTGCAACAATTTCATTTACTTCCATATTTCATAACTTAGTCAAGAAAGCAATGATCAGGGCCACTATTCATGTGTTCTCAAGCTCAACAATGGATTCTGTGCTCAAGCTGAGTTCTTCTTTTTGAACAGCCCACCTTCCAATGATGGAAGGCATAAAATTCAGATTACCTTGACAATTTACAAAGATGTCAAATATTTGATTTTACTTGAATTGCATAAATTCGAAGAGACTTAAACAAGAGGCCCAGAGTGCCAGGGCCTGTATCGCTCACCTGAATATTTAAGCAGTCATAGCAAAATATTCTCATTAAATATTATATTGTACTACAAATATTTCACTCGCAAACTTTGTCGGCTCCTTCTGTTAAAACTACCTGCCAAATATTATCATATGATTTTTGGTTCTTCTTCAGAAATTGTTTGACATATTTTTTCCTGTGACCTTGAAAGTAGGTCAAGGTCATGTTCTTTCTCAAACTTTGTTAGCTCTATCCCTAGAAGGTACCGGCCAAATCTTATGAATCCATTCCGTTTGGTTCTTCAGAACAAATCGTTTGAAATGTTGTTGACCTCTATGACCTTTAAAGTAGGATGAGTTCATTTTCATTTGCAAACTTTGGTGAGCTCTATCCCAAGAAACCACCAGCCAAATATTATAATTTTATGCTTTTCAATTATTCAGAAAAAGTCGTTTGATGTTTCTGACATATTTGACACCTGTGACCTTGAAAGTAGGTCAAGGTCATTTTCATTCTCAAACTTTGTCGGGTTTTATCCAAGGAAGCCACCAGTCAAATATGAAGGTTCTATACCTTTTAGTTCTTTAGAAGAAGTCATTTGAAGTGTTTGACATATTTGACCATTGTGACATTGAAAGTAGGTTAAGGTCATTTTCATTCTCAAACTTTGTCGGGTTTTATCCAAGGAAGCCACCAGTCAAATATGAAGGTTCTATACCTTTTAGTTCTTTAGAAGAAGTCATTTGAAAAGTTTGACACATTTGACCCGTGTGACCTTGAAAGTAGGTCAAGGTCATTTTCATTCTCAAACTTTGTAGGGCTCCTACCAACGACGCTTTCAGTCAAATATCAACTTTTCCTTTAAAAAACTTCTGATGAAGAACAAACGGACGACTGACGGACGATGCACAATGACATAAGCTCACTAGCCTTTAGGCAGATGAGCTAAAAAAATGAAGTAAAATATTGCACAAACCTTTTAAAATTTAATTCATAATTTAATTTAGTGTAGGGTATTCTCTGTACAATGAAGTGTCTTTTCAAAGGACATATCCTTGGGATTCAAATGTTAAAAGAATGACAGACAAGAACTCAGATGCCATATATTATGAATTCATTGCATGGGTTCCTACAGCAGCCTGAGGACATATCATTATTGGTGAGTATTTTACACAGTGTGACCTTCCTGAACTTTACCATTTACTTTACTAATAACCATTCAAATATTGATCTGAAAAAATCCTATCACAGACAACCGAGTGCAGCCATACAACCATAAGTATATTTCAATTAATTCCATTTCAATATTTGATTTAAATTTACTTTCCTGACACTTCAGTCTAACAGACATTCCAGACCCACTGGAGTTCTGTTTGCTAAGGAAATTTGAGTCCCCACTTAAAATCCAGAATTCCATCAACTGTCGTGTTGTCAGTAATCATAATGGATTATCGACTTGGTTTACAATAACAGATACTTTACAGGAGGCAACTGGACATATTTTCAAGAGTTCTTGAGTTATAACTCCCTGGTCAACACGACAACAAGTTAAGAGTAGGGGTCAGTAAGATAACACTTGTTAGCCACCAAATAAAATACCTTAGATAAAACTGCCCTATAAGTATGTATTTGTTTATTCTACAGATTCACTAAGTAACAAGTAAAATGTTATTGATTTATCGAAATCTCATACATTTGTAAGCAGACTATGGTTTTTATCTAATTTTATTTTGAAAAAGGGGCAACATTTCCATCTTGTAGATCAAAACTTTAATTCATTCACCCCTAAAGACACATTTGAACTCTTCCAATTCAAAGATCGGAATAGTTTATTATGAAATTGTAGGGGTGAATGAGTTAAGGATCCACCTAATGTAATTGTTTTCAATAAGAGGTCTCCCACTACACACCTCTGACCAGGGACCCTCAAACCAGCTCCCTCCGCAAGGTTTCTTGTTTTTGCACTTCTTCTTCTCTCTCGGTTTGCTGCCAGAACATTTCTTCTCATCAAGTGGGGTACCATCCTCTGCAGAGCAGTACACAGTACGGTAGTAGTATCCCTTACCACAGTCAGCAGAGCACTGTAAATACACAGAGACATCTGTATAAGTATAGTCTACTGTACCACCTTACACTTTAAACAGTAACATGTCACAATATCATCAGCTCAATACATTTGTATAAATCTATAAAACAATTGTGGACTGCTAAAAAAATGATTTTAGAACACAGGGACATCTTTATTAGGGATGAAATGTGCAAATATACAACAGCATGGAAATATTATTTCACAATTATATTACAACCTTGATACAGTTACATAACAGCTAAATGCAGTTACTGAATTGAGTTCACGGAGCAGCCCGTATGTATGGACTAACTCTATAAACTGACAGTACAATTGACCAATACTGACCACCTGTGAATAGTGACCACTTCTTTAAAAGGATCACCTGTGTAGCGACCTAATTCAGTCATTTAAAGACACTTTACTGTGCGAAAACACAAAATACCATACATAACGACTCCCTCTATACACCGATCCTTTCTGTGGTACGACTATGCGTCACCGACAGCAGATCTATGGCCGATTAGGTGGGGCAGTGGATACCCGATTGCCTTTTACCAAAATTGCCAAGGTTCAATTCCCTGATCGAAGGTGAAAAGTTATTAGGTCACCTGCCCCATCATTTGCGTTTTCTCTCGGTACTCCAGTTTCCTCCCATATTAACTCTTTCCGTACCGCAAACCGGTCCAGATTCCTTACCAGATGTTCTTACTAGACTCGCCCACGCGCAAATAACAAAATGGCGGATTATCAATGTTCATTTTAGACGAGGTGTAATTGCTGCAAGAATTAAACAGGTAACCGTGAATAAATATTGTTATTGTTTCATGTTTTGTTTAAAGACACACACTTCTTCATTTTCGTAGCATGATGACTAACTGGCAGCTAATTATGACTGAAAAATCGACATCTGTTCGGCAACAAACGATACGAAACCTTGTTTTCAAAACAGCGTTGTAGTGGAGGTTTCTAATAGGGATTGATTATTGTTTACGAATATGAAGTCGTTAGGGTTTTTTCTACTTTCAAGCAAATTTCATTAAGACTTATATTAAAATATTCATATTTACTTCTATAAGTCTAAATAAATATTTGGTAATGAATTTATGATTGTTCATATCGAAATAAGTTATTATGTTTATATTTGAATCAGCAAATGCAAACATCTTGCGGCAAATTCGAAAACAATAGGTCACAAAATATAAATTGTGTACTCTGCACCTATAAAACTATTTCTTTCCAACTGATGATTGCTAATTTTAGAGACAGATAATTGTATTACGTGATTGCCGTGTGCGATAACCAGTTAAACATAAGACAAATTACACCAAAGTCTGTTGTCGTGTGAACACGACAACGGGGATGAGATGGCCTATTTTTTTGTCGTCTGTACACGACAACGGGGACCAGGATGACATATTGTTGACGTGTGTACACGACAACGGTACGGAAAGAGTTAAGACCTTCTGCGCCCTTCATATAAGTATCTTATAGGATATGTATTATTATTATTAGGAGAGATGAAAATAGGGAGTGTTGGCAAAAAATGTAATTTGTCCATGTTAAGATTTTTTATAAGCACTACAATGTAGACTGTCAAGCACTAAATATAGTCCATTTTCGTAGAGACATCCCCAGCAAGGTGTTTCGACCGACCTTGACATTAAAAACGAAATCCAACAGACAACATCCTGCTAGTACTTTGTATACTGTAAGTATCAACACAATTGTGATTTGGTTCATGGCTATTAGGAAGTGCCTCAATCTGTCCGTGAGTGCTTATATTGAGCTGCAGCAATTATAACCTACGTAACTGTAAGAGGTTTATATTATTGCTCACTCGTGTGGAGGAAGTGCAGTCATTGTATTGCCTTGCACCCACACAACTTCCGTTCTTTATCGGGACTGTATACTGGATAACAAACAAAATTAACTTCCGTTCTTTATCGGAACCGTATACTGAATAACAAACAAAATTAAACTCAGACTTTTTCAGAAATGTTTATTGTATTTTTTTTTTATTGTAGCTGAAACTGTGGTGTATTGCATTACTTTGATAGATCATAATTTAGCTGTGAATATATATGACTCCAGTATTACCATATTCTTGACAATATAACAATGTACAATGTATTAGCAAAAGTTGGTCGAACTGCAAAAATGTGACTTCAAGTAATCTTGACAGCATTTGTGCTTAGAGCAAAAAGACAATATGACAATATATTAACAAAAGTTGGTCAAACCTATTATCTCTGAGGAGGGAAGAAATTAAGTCAAGTCTCACCAATTGTAACATAATTTTTTCAATCTTACTGCTGTTTGCACTTGTTTATGTAATCTTGTTTCAGCTGCTGACAGTGCCATTTTATCGGAGAGATAGCTAACTTCTGTGTGTGTGTATCATTTCTCATCCCTCGGCCAGTTTTTGTGGTCCAGTGTCACTGAGACAGGGAACCACAGCAATAAACTCTACATGTGTTACACTGACATAAAACACATCATATCTCCTATAGATCTAAAACATATCATACTCCATTACCAATGGCATCACAAAACACACTTTACCCCATATACATTGAGATCTCAACCATATCACACCCTCTTTACACTGACATCAAAAACACATCATCCCCTTTACACTGACATCACAGAAACACAATACCTCATTTATTATACCACACCTTCTTTAAACTGACATCGCAGACACAATATATACCCTTTACACTGACATCACAAACACTATACACCCTTTAAACTGACATCACAAACACAATATACCTCTTTACNGGCTGATGTGCTAATCTCCATAGACATACGAGCAGAGCAGGCTGATGTAGAAGTCTTCACAGACAAACGAGCAGGCTGATGTAGAAGTCTTCACAGACAAACGAGCAGGCTGGTGTGGAAGTCTCCACAGACAAACGAGCAGGCTGATGTGGAAGTCTTCACAGACAAAGGAGCAGGCTGATGTGGAAGTCTTCACAGACAAAGGAGCAGGCTGATGTGCTAATCTCCATAGACATACGAGCAGAGCAGGCTGATGTAGAAGTCTTCACAGACAAACGAGCAGGCTGATGTAGAAGTCTTCACAGACAAACGAGCAGGCTGGTGTGGAAGTCTCCACAGACAAACGAGCAGGCTGATGTGGAAGTCTTCACAGACAAAGGAGCAGGCTGATGTGGAAGTCTTCACAGACAAAGGAGCAGGCTGATGTGCTAATCTCCATAGACATACGAGCAGAGCAGGCTGATGTAGAAGTCTTCACAGACAAACGAGCAGGCTGATGTAGAAGTCTTCACAGACAAACGAGCAGGCTGGTGTGGAAGTCTCCACAGACAAACGAGCAGGCTGATGTGGAAGTCTTCACAGACAAAGGAGCAGGCTGATGTGGAAGTCTTCACAGACAAAGGAGCAGGCTGATGTGCTAATCTCCATAGACATACGAGCAGAGCAGGCTGATGTAGAAGTCTTCACAGACAAACGAGCAGGCTGATGTAGAAGTCTTCACAGACAAACGAGCAGGCTGGTGTGGAAGTCTCCACAGACAAACGAGCAGGCTGATGTGGAAGTCTTCACAGACAAAGGAGCAGGCTGATGTGGAAGTCTTCACAGACAAAGGAGCAGGCTGATGTGCTAATCTCCATAGACATACGAGCAGAGCAGGCTGATGTAGAAGTCTTCACAGACAAACGAGCAGGCTGATGTAGAAGTCTTCACAGACAAACGAGCAGGCTGGTGTGGAAGTCTCCACAGACAAACGAGCAGGCTGATGTGGAAGTCTTCACAGACAAAGGAGCAGGCTGATGTGGAAGTCTTCACAGACAAAGGAGCAGGCTGATGTGCTAATCTCCATAGACATACGAGCAGAGCAGGCTGATGTAGAAGTCTTCACAGACAAACGAGCAGGCTGATGTAGAAGTCTTCACAGACAAACGAGCAGGCTGGTGTGGAAGTCTCCACAGACAAACGAGCAGGCTGATGTGGAAGTCTTCACAGACAAAGGAGCAGGCTGATGTGGAAGTCTTCACAGACAAAGGAGCAGGCTGATGTGCTAATCTCCATAGACATACGAGCAGAGCAGGCTGATGTAGAAGTCTTCACAGACAAACGAGCAGGCTGATGTAGAAGTCTTCACAGACAAACGAGCAGGCTGGTGTGGAAGTCTCCACAGACAAACGAGCAGGCTGATGTGGAAGTCTTCACAGACAAAGGAGCAGGCTGATGTGGAAGTCTTCACAGACAAAGGAGCAGGCTGATGTGCTAATCTCCATAGACATACGAGCAGAGCAGGCTGATGTAGAAGTCTTCACAGACAAACGAGCAGGCTGATGTAGAAGTCTTCACAGACAAACGAGCAGGCTGGTGTGGAAGTCTCCACAGACAAACGAGCAGGCTGATGTGGAAGTCTTCACAGACAAAGGAGCAGGCTGATGTGGAAGTCTTCACAGACAAAGGAGCAGGCTGATGTGCTAATCTCCATAGACATACGAGCAGAGCAGGCTGATGTAGAAGTCTTCACAGACAAACGAGCAGGCTGATGTAGAAGTCTTCACAGACAAACGAGCAGGCTGGTGTGGAAGTCTCCACAGACAAACGAGCAGGCTGATGTGGAAGTCTTCACAGACAAAGGAGCAGGCTGATGTGGAAGTCTTCACAGACAAAGGAGCAGGCTGATGTGCTAATCTCCATAGACATACGAGCAGAGCAGGCTGATGTAGAAGTCTTCACAGACAAAGGAGCAGGCTGATGTGATAATCTCCATAGACATAGGAGCAGAGCAGGCTGATGTAGAAGTGTTCACAGACAAACGAGCAGGGTGGTGTGGNCACAGACAAAGGAGCAGGCTGATGTGGAAGTCTTCACAGACAAAGGAGCAGGCTGATGTGATAATCTCCATACNACAAACGAGCAGGGTGGTGTGGAAGTCTTCACAGACAAACGAGCAGGGTGGTGTGGAAGTCTTCACAGACAAAGGAACAGGCTGATGTAGAAGTCTTCACAGACAAACGAGCAGGCTGGTGTGGAAGTCTTCACAGACAAACGAGCAGGCTATTGGGGAAATCTTCACAGACAAAGGAGCAGGCTGATGTGGAAGTCTTCACAGACAAAGGAGCAGGCTGATATGAAAATCTCCACAGATATAGGAGCAGGCTGATGTGAAAATCTACATAGACAAAGGAGCAGGCTGATGTGGAGTCTTCACAGACAAAGGAGCAGGCTGATATGAAAATCTCCACAGACAAAGGAGCAGGCTGATGTGGAAGTCTTCACAGACAAAGGAGCAGGCTGATGTGATAATCTCTATAGGCATATAGGAGTAGGGTAGATATAAGAATAGGCCGATGTAGGGGTCTATGTTTTAAGATAATGGGTGCATGCTGTGTCTGGTGATTACCTCAACAGTAGTAGTAGCTGAGTGTGAAGGCTACCATAATAATAGCTCTTTTATCACACCGATTATAAAAGTGTCAGGAAAGGTAGGGAAAGCAGCTATTTATCACGAGATGTAATACAGTGCAACCTTTTATTATACATAAATTATGATTGATGAAATATTTGCACACACACACACACATACATATAGAGAGATATTATTGGTCTACATTTAGGGTAACGTGATTTGGTTGCAGTCTACAGCTGTACAGAATCTGAGTGATTTTCAGTTTACCTGTTAAGTTATGTTGATAGCTTTCATGACCAATATTTCATAAACATTTTAGAAATCATAGCTGTAAGGAGAAACAAGTAGCCTGGTATGTAAATACTCCATATACTGCTTACCTAATACACTTAAATTGTTGTCAGTCTTTTACACTCAATAAATGGTAAGTATTTAATCTTCAATATACTGTCAGAGGAAACAGTGGCATAACTAAGGTATTTTTTTTGGCATGTTTTTACGTTACCCTTTTTGATAGAAAAGGACAACATGCTCAATGCGGGTTCTTTTGTGGCATAATTGACATCTTAGATGATATGGGTAAGATATCTTACAAATTGTCACCAAGATATTTTACAAATAATCATCCAGATTTCTTATAAATTATCACCCAGATTTCTTACATATAATCAGTCAGATATCTTACAAATATCTGCCAGATTTTTTTAAACCTTCACCAGATATCTTACATTGTGTCATCTTACAAATTATCACCCAGACATCTTAAATGCTGTCAACAGATATCTTAAGATTCTGTTACCCTAGGCTACAACCAGCCACCTACATACCTTAAAATCTACCAAAGGGAAATGGGGTTCAAAAGTCTATGATATTGGAGCAAAAACCTTTACATGTGGTCCAACCAGCCAGGGAAGGACACCCAAGATAATAAATGTAGGTTTCCCTTCTACTTAGGGCATTAATGATCTGATAATTACCAGGCAATGATAATTTATATGAAGGAGGAGAAAGGTGAATGGTATCTGTATGTGAGCTGAAGGCATAAAGTTATCCCTCTGTAGTTTTAATGATCTACAACCAATCAGCATTCACACATTTCACCTGCAGCTGAATAGGCTGTAAGAAAAAACGTGAAAATTGATCACAAAAAAGTCACTTAAAGCAACCGTTTTTATTTGCTGGGGGAGTGTCCAGGTGAATCTGACATCCAGACCTTACGGTTCTCTATTGGAGTCTGAGGTTAATTTGCTTCCCATACAGAATGTCTCTATAAAATACAAATTGCATTCCCGGTCTCCTAACCGATCCACAGTGAATGTAAGCCTACCGTCTCTCACGGTGAATGTAAGCCTACCGTCTCGTACATTAGGTTTTAACTACTCAGGAGGTTAAGGACATGTACCACTAAACATAGGCCTGCTCTTAAGAGTTTCACAGGCACCACATATATTTCTTTGAAAATCGTCATATCAAATCTCAAAAAAGACAACTCCTTATACTCTGACACAATTTCATATTCTATTAAGCAATTCTATTACATTTTTTTCCAGTGAAACATATAGCTTTGTAGTGAAATTAGTATTAATATGTTTTACAGTGAATAATAACACCTCTTATACTATTTTCACACTTAATACCAGCCTTCAGCGATCAGGGTTTTATGTAATAAATAAATAACAATTAACATTGTCAATTATGATCAAGACATTTTGATTCATCAGTCAAGCCTAGAGTCAACTTAATTCATCAGTCAAGCCTAGAGTCAATTTGAACACAACTTGTTCATCTGATATGGGTGGATTAACGATATACTAGTTACAAAGAATGTCTTTAAGGTTTTCTTTTAAAGAAAACTTCTCTTTTCAGAAATTTGCATTGGAATGTACTTTTAACATGTTTGAAAACATAAAGTATTTGTTGAAGCGTTTTCTCAATATGTGATCTTGGCAGGCCTGATTGACCGCCGGATAAAGTAGGATGGGCTGATCCCGTTATCATGTTACATGTTCCTACATCAATACGGAGGTGTTGACGGACAGAGATTGATCTCCACGTACATCATGACCTAACTGATTGTTAACAGATTGTACCAGTAGTCCACACCTAACATTGGACACTCGGGAGTACTTCTCCCCTACTTGTTAGGTCAGAAGATGATAAAGCACACATCTGTTTTAGCATGTTTGTTTAAAGAACACTGACCTCAAATGGAGAACAAAATAAACAGATGAATTTCATCAGAATTTATTTTGAAATAACTCTCGATCTGACATACATCTGAGTGGTTTTCAAATAAATTTTACACTGCTATGTATAGAAAACATTGTAGATACAGAATTATAGGAAATAGCAAAAGGATAGTCCTTAAATTGTATTAGTTTAAAGCAAGAACTTCTAAATTTATCTAAAACATTTGGACTCGTCTGCAAAAGATTCAGTATGTACCCTTATGCATTGCAATATATATATTTGACATATTAAAGGCAAAAAACGTTTTGTGGGTACACTAACTCGACAATTAAAAATTTTGTTCTTACTTACAGAACAGGAATTCACATTCGCAGATATCACTTTAATTTTATGATTGAATGTTGACATTACATCATTTCTAAATCACATGTTAATCTTATCGTCCCAAATTAGAACACTGACAGGTCTTCTGTAAGGACCCCGTCTGTGCCTGACCTTGACTCGGCCCCCGCCAATGGTACCCTCTGGGTTCCTTTTTAAGTAACAGTGACCTTGATCTTAGACATTTTTTGAAACCCTTGTTGAACATCTACATTTCACAGTGTATTATTATGTCCAAATTCTGAAAATTTCTGGAAACGAAAAAGTGGACGAACAGAGAGATTGGTACCGTGATTATTTTAGGGCACTTGAATCCCTGATGCAGGGGGCCCTAATAAAGAGCCGAGAACATCAATATAGCTATACATATGGTCCCCTTAAAATGCCATACTATTTATATGGAAATGAATACATAAAACATGAATTTTACCAAAATTTATTTGGATCATTCAAAAAGGCCATGATATAAATAAGACCAATTTTCCTCAGTGAGACTGAAGAGGGGCTGGAGTCTGGACATTATTAAGGAGAACTTTTCTATGGAATGTATTCATATAGGTTTGTGTCATTCCTTGGCCAAAATGTATTCTGAGTGACTTTTACTAATTAACATACAGTGTTATTGATACTCCTAGAACACCTATAGTCTGGTGTCAGTAAGTTATGGACATCTGCCTGGCTGGCATTCCTTAGTTTGATGGTAAACCAAATATACAACCCTGGCTTTATGACACGTCAAAGATCAGTGTAAACACAGAAATAAGTTGGTATTGAACAGGCTTCTGTGTGACATAGCTGTAGCTAAGATTGATATGTAATTAGTGGAAGGTAGACCATATAATATGCCCCGGTGTTTGTCACGTATATGTTTAGCATTATAGTAGATGTTAGGAGTTTGAGGATCCAAAATGTTATGATCTCCAAATCTTTCATTTTGTCTCTCTAAACAAAAATTAATAAAGTATTAAAAGACGAAAACTTTCTCTTTAATACTTCACCTGGAAACCACTTGGAACTCATCTGGAGACATCTCTTAACCTAACATAAACCTTAACGAACTCAGTTAAAAGTTTTGTAGTAATCCTAAAGTCACATGACAATGCTTAATTGAACTCATCCAACACCGCCTGAACATCAAAGGAAACTTATTGGCTGGATTTTTCTGAAACTGTTATTGAATATATAGAGGACTGTGATTAAGCATTACATTTGAGATCAGGCTGTACAATGGACACCCTGAAGCACCGACCTACCTCCTTGGACCACCTTGTATGGAACCATCCCCTGGCACAGGTTCCCATGTCACATGTACTGATATTCTCCGGCCTGATACCCTTACAAACACGCTCCTCTGCTTCACCCCCCTCTATACCCTCACAGTACACCTTCCGCACCCTCTCACCACGCCCACAGTTGGTTGAACACTGAAAAGGTGGAAAAAAATATAAAAGAATGAAATCATGAGAAAATTCAAACAGAATATATAAAATATACTATTAACTTCAAAACAAGGACAGATAATTATGATTTCTCTAAGCTTATTTTGCAGCACCTTATCTAATAATCATTTTTGATAAAAAAAAAAAAAATAGCCTTATTATAGACTTATGAGCAATTCATTTTCCATTTTTTTTCCTGAAAAAAAATTCATGATGATAAATACAGTAAAGATTAATTAAGAATATCTGAAACCTACATCTCTCCAGTCCTCAGCCTTCCAGGAAGCACATGCTGGGGCCTTACAACTCCGCGCTGATTGTGGGCGTTCCTCACCCCCACAACGGGAGGCGGCCACCGTGACGATGTGAGTGGCAGACACACGCTGGCGGCACACTACCTCTCTGGTCTGCATCCCCTCCCCACATGTCACACTGCAGTCTGTCCAGTTCTGGGTGTGCCAACTGAAACACAAATGGGACATAAGTAACAGAGCAACAACACCAAGGGGAAACAACTCACACATTACCCAAAACACCAAGGGGACATAACTAACACAAAAACAATGCCAAGGGGACATAACCAGCACTACATCAACACCAAAGTTACATAAATTCCACAGCAACGACACCAAGGGGATAACAACTAACATGACAATGACACCAAGGGGACACAGCGAAAACATCAGCAAAACCAAGGGGACACAATTAACACAGCAACAACACCAAGAGGACATTACCAATACCACATCAACACCAAGGGGCACAACTATTACAAAGACATCAGCAATGGCAAATAGCTAACACAACACCAAACACCAAGGGGACACAACAAACACCAAGGGGACACAACTAACACAACAACAAACACCAAGGGGACACAACAAACACAACACCCAACACCAAGGGGACACAACAAACACAACACCCAACACCAAGGCGACACAACAAACACAACACCCAACACCAAGGGGACATAACCAACACCACATCACTAACATCAAGATGAGGGGTTGTGGTGAATTTCCCATCAAATGATGTCTTTTTAAAAACATGAACTCATCATGTCAAGGCCATTTTAAACAAAGCAAATCTGATGTTTTTATATTCATGTGGAGTTTTCAGCTCAGTGTTTGTTTTATACAAGACACTGAACTCTATCAGGACACCCCTACCAAAACTTACACCTGTAATGCCCTAACACATACTGGATAGTGTGGTGCAGGTCTCCTCAGACACAGGGAAGCACTGTGAGACAAACACTTGCCTGTGTCCTTTCTTTAATTAAATTGTTCCCTGCTGACATTTTGCATCATGTCTGTCAGACTGGGAGCCCTATCACTAGATACCACTGGTATGTTATTGCTTCCTCCAAAGTTCCAGAGTAGAAACAACTACACCCAGCATACCAGATACTAAATCCTTTAAACTTCTGAAACGTGAGAGACTTTTAAACCAACTCAAAAATACAAAAGAAAATATGTAACACGTACAAATACTTCAAATTGACACAGGAAGCGATACAAACAAAACATTTATCATCTGCACAGATACCTAAAACTGGCTCATGTAAAGACTTTAAACTGGCTAGTGTACCGTCACAAAATGTAACTATTCTAAATCTGGAGTGTGAGTAAAGATAGAATACTTTCAAATCAAAGGACATACACAGTTAAACTCATCATTGATATACCTGACTAAGACACTGACAGTAAAAAGTATTTAAGGAGATTCCCTAGTCAGCACAAACTGAAAATGTTCTCAGACCATACTTGTGATCTCAAGTTTTGTAAATCAAGACAAGAAGTCCAATGGGCCTTAATCGCTCACCTGGTATTAATCTCACACCTGTAATCTTAAAAGTGGACTAATATACAGCTACAAGCAGAATATCAGTATTTGATTCATAAGAACCTATTAAAAGATTTAAACATATGGTGCCTGTGACATTGAATGTCGAACAAAGACATTAGGTTGAACAGAGTTTATAGTCTTCCAACCCAGCATGCTTCTGGCAAAATATCATTACCCTGGACCTTTTGGTTATACAGAACAAGCCATTTAAAGATTTAAACATATATTGACCACTGTGACCTTGAATATGGGCGAAGGTCATTATTTTGAACAAACTTGGTAGTCCCTTATCCATGCATGTTAATGGCCAAATATCATCACCTTTGGCCTTTTGCTTATTGGGAAGTCGTTTATAGGTTTTAAACATATTTAACCCCTGTGACCTTGAATATAAGTAAAGGTCATCAATTTGAACAAATTTGGTAGTCCTTCATCCCAGCATGCTATTGGCCAAATATCATGACCCTAGACCTCTTCGTTATTCAGAAGAAGTTGCATATTTGACCCCAGTGACCCTTGAATATAAGTAAAGGGCATTCATTTGAACAAACTTGAGAGTCATTCATCCCAGCAAATTACTGACCTAATATCATTATCCTAGGCCTCTTGGTTATTCAGAAGAAGTTGTTTAAAGATTTAAACATATTTGACCCCTGTGACCTTGAATATAAGTCAAGGTCATTCATTTGAACAACTTGGTAGTCCTCTATTACAGTATGCTACTGGCCAAATATCATTATCCTAGGCTTCTTGGCTATTCAGAAGAAGTTGTTTCAACGTTTTAAACATATTCGGGCGAGGTGAGCTAAAAAACAAGAAAGCATTGCAAGGCAACCCATAGTCCCCCACCTTTAATGATTTCTTTATTTGCTGAGCTGCATTCTGCCAGCCAAGACATACTTGCATACCAAAATTGG
Organism: Mizuhopecten yessoensis; assembly: GCF_002113885.1. Taxonomy (NCBI): domain Eukaryota; kingdom Metazoa; phylum Mollusca; class Bivalvia; order Pectinida; family Pectinidae; genus Mizuhopecten; species Mizuhopecten yessoensis. The sequence goes on along the minus strand of NW_018407684.1, from coordinate 621,807 downwards.
TTACTCCAGCTAAAATAATACAGAAGATATGCCAAAGACAAAACTTTTCAAAAAATAAGGTCAAAGGTCAAACCATAATTCAAAGTGACCTACTTTTTGTACTTGACACTCTGCCATTCCAAGATGTACTTGCAAACCGAATCTTGTTACTCCAGGTGAAAAAGTTTAGAAGATTGTTTGCCCTAGACAAACTTTTTCAGAAGTTGAGGTCAAAGGTTAGTGACCTACTTTTTATACTTTGACACTCGATTAACACAAGATGTACTTGCATACCAAATAGGGTTACTTCAGGATGGACATAATTTGGTTGGACAGAGTGCAAACCTATTGCCCCACTATTTTTGCACATTGTTACTAATATTATAACTATTTGTATAATCTTTGAATTATCACTTTGTTATATTTTCAACAAATCTGAAATTCACACATATTTGCAAACAAAATGAAAACCACATTGATGGTTTCTGTTTATTCCATGATTAAATTCATCGGATAAGGAGATCAACTTCATTTTTTGTACCGATGGGCATATACGTACATTGACATTTCCCATTCCTACTCCAACACTGCCAACAGAAATACACACTTTTTTTCTCTGATTTGAATGCTACAGTTGTTATACTTACTATCTTTACATTTTCAAATTTTCAATTCAAGTCCCAATTTAAACACTAACAGATGAAATCACTTTTGAAGGGCTATAAATGCAATTGGATCAGTGTCAGTTTGACACTTCTCTTCCAGCCTCATAATATGAGTCTGTCATAAGATGTAAACATTTAGCTGAAATTAGGTTTTTACAAATTAATTTTGCACTAATAATACACACACATTCAATACTATATCACTAAAATAATTACTACGAAAGCCCTGGAGTAATAATTTGACACCGAGCAGATTCTGAAAAAGCCTCCTTTGAATATTCAAAACATGAATGCAGTGAAATAGATATTGCTGACATAAAGGAAAAAACTTCCGACCAGCCTCCGCCCTTGAGGAACCTTCTTGGACATGTAAAAGGTGCTTGCTGCTGAGAATGTCTATTTAAAGGTTTTAGTAAACAACAGACTTTCATTCCTTTAAATATCAGAAGGGCACTCTTCACATAAAACATTTTGAAATACATCTAATATATTTTAGCCAGTTTTCCGTCCCTGTGACAAGCACTATACATTCCAATGCTTCTCTGGTTAAAGAATATTTAAGAGGCACTTCAATTTTTTCAGTAATTTCTTTGCCTTTATTAAACATTCTAAATTGATATTAGACAAAAAACAAACAGAATTCCTCATAACGTGATTATTTTTTGTTAATTTCCGGTTTTCTACCATAACGAGAAGATAACGGCTATGAACATGTTTAATATTATAGTGCATTAAGTGTTATTTGATATTACTTCTGCGATCTCAAATTTCTTTTCTTACTTGTAAAAATAAACAATAATTATAAGGACTGTGGTGGTAGATGTTGACTATCTCAGGGATCAGTAATTAGAGTGTAACGCCCACAGAACCCTGGTGTTACCAGTCAGTGGGGCTCACGCTCCAGTGTACGTATAACCACGGCCACACTTCATATCATATGTATACATACATTTACATGCTTTCATTGGTAATGACTTCATTGATAGTAAAAAGACAAGAATTTTAAAACATCTTATAATGTAACATCTAACTCGTTTTCATTGAGAATTCCTCAATTTATGTTAACAACATTTTTTCTAAAATTTGGCTGAATTATGCTCAATAGAAAATGTCCATTTACGTCCACATAGTGTAACAGGTACGTCCCACTTGGTACAGAACATTTGTGATGGAGGAGGAAGATCCTAGCTCTTAGATAACCATGTGTTTCCCCGTACACCTTGCAACGCATAAATTATTTAGAGATAGAATGAGCAGGTGTAGCCATTCAATCATTCATTTATGTGATGCATTTTTAAAAAAATGCATTGTAGACATTAAAACCTTATAGAAATTCTTTTTTTTCAAAATTCCAGAATTTTATTCTGATAATTTTTACGATAATTATTCATTCATATTTCATGCAAGTTCATGATACTGTTTATCAGCCTGAATTATGAATGGGTGCCTTTTGTTAATCATAGAATGAGGTTTACTCTGTTAAGGATATCAGACTGAATTATGAATGGGTGCCTTTTGTTAATCATAGTATGAGGTTTACTCTGTTAAGGATGATGCTACCAAATTTGTTGAAAGATTTATTAAGAAATTCAGTTCAATTTGAGATAACTCATAAGTTCTGACAAAACGTCTTTTCATTGTTTATTACTGTCGGTGCATAACAGATTTAAGCACAGCGGTTAAACTTTTACTTTAATCGTTAACTACCTGGTTCCCCATACTACCCATTATATTGTATAGTGCCCTGCATTGTCGAGTACCGTGCCTCCATCATAGTCCTGGATCTGCTGCATGAACATGCCATGAATATGTTATCACATAATGTTGAAAAAATAAATTCCTGATTATGTCTACTACATCGCCACCATGCACCCATACCCTCGATATAATCATAAAAACACAGACATTTTATTGCTAATGATACATAAAACAATTTGCCCTGGGAAAGTGTTTAAGACATCATATATGTATAAATGACAAAGTAAGTTAGGCAGTGAATCCTTGATAAGATGCCAAGCAAGATGTGCCACATAGATAACTCATTCACTACTGCACAACAATGAGATAACTTGTATGGGATGCACGTCTCCACAGCCTACAACAATATTAACAGGCTGACCTGTATGGGGTGCAATCCTGGACAGCATACAAAAAAGGGTTAACTTGTATGGAGTGCAATCCTGCAAAGCATACAAAAAAGGGCCAACTTGTATGGGGGTATCCCACACAGGTTACAGTAAAGGGTCAACTTGTATGGGGGGTATCCCACACAGGTTACAGTAAAGGGTCAACATGTATGGGGGTATCCCACACAGGTTACAGTAAAGGGCCAACTTGTATGGGTGGTATCCCACACAGCATACAAAAAGGGCCAACTCATATGGGTGGTATCCCTCACAGGTTACAGTAAAGGGCCAACTTGTATGGGGGGTATCCCACACAGGTTACAGTAAAGGGCCAACTTGTATGGGGGGTATCCCACACAGGTTACAGTAAAGGGCCAACTTGTATGGG
>NW_018407684.1:600964-618161 GCF_002113885.1 Mizuhopecten yessoensis | reverse complement strand
GTGTTGACCTCTCAGACAAGAATAAATGTAACCTCTCAGGTCTTTATAAGTGTTGACCTCTCAGGTCACCATAGGTGTTGACCTCTCAGACAAGAATAAGTATAAACTCTCAGGTTTTTATAAATGTTGACCTCTCAGGTCACTATTAGTGTTGACCTCTCAGACAAGAATAAGTGTAACCTTTCAGGTCACTATACAATGTAAGTGTTGACCTCTCAGATCACAATAAGTGTTGACCTCTCAGATCACAATAAGTGTTGACCTCTCAGGTCACTATAAGTGTTGACCTCTCAGGTCACTATAGGTGCTGACCTCTCAGGTGAGTACATGTGTTAATCTCTCCAGTCACAATAAGTATTGACCTATCAGATCCCAATAAGTGTAACCTCTCAGGTCACTATACAATGTAAGTGTTGACCTCTCATGTCACAATAAGTGTTAACCTCTCAGATCACAATAAGTGTTGACCTCTCAGACAAGAATAAATGTAACCTCTCAGGTCTTTATAAGTGTTGATCTCTCAGGTCACCCTCTTAGGTAGGTCTCATAAAGTGTTGACCTCTCAAGGTACTATAAGTGATGACCCCTCAGGTGAGTATAAGTGATGATCTCTAAGGTGAGTATAAGTGATGACCTCTCAAAAGTTTTAACCCCTTAGTATATGAGATAGTGTCTCAGATCAATTCAAGAAGAGCCCTTACAGACTGCTGGACCGAGTGCAAACCTATTGGTAGAACTGGTTATACCCATAAATACAACGGGGTTCAGATCAATCTGAATTGTAAGATCATGGTAATTAAATGAAATTCAGGGGATATAATATATTCTTACACCTAACACAATAGTTTGCAAAGTTAAGAGACATATATATTCTTATAACCAAATAAAGATCTGACATCTCCATAAAATACGTAATAGTTTTGCCTCACAGACAAGTCAAATATATCATTTACCGGTATGTATTCCTATAAATACTTGGCTTGAAATGTTGTATCACATTTTTTATCTGAGAAGAGGACAATCCATATTGCTTTTTCGTAAAGAGACCAATGTAAGAGGTAATGTGGTCTACAACACTGTTATGGAGACTTGTGGTCAGAGTGGTGTGTCCACCCCTGCCCAACAGTTACCTGACACACCTGTAATTATCACCTGTGATTTTCACCTTAGACTTAAATGTGTAGAAAGACTAACCATTTATCAGTAGCAATAAATATTTTGGTAACCTGACTCTCTATAACTAGGTTGATACCTGTTAACACCTATAATTATCACTGACCTTAACTAACTGTCTCGGAGTGGGTCCCTAAGGAGTAGTAATTGACCGGTAATCTGACTCTTCCTACCCTTGTAGATGTTCGTTAACACCTGTCATTATCTCCAGTGCTAACAACGACTGACCAGACAGGTGTAGTTAGTTTGTTACGAGCAATATATCAGGTGTAATTGGGGCGACCAGAAATTGTATACTAGGTACAACGACCCCCACAGAATGCCACAGACGATCAGCATGACAAATTGAGCACCAATAGACATTCGATGTTCAAGAGATAAATGAGGATGTGGAAACCCAATCTAACCTCTAAAAGTATTCACGAGAGAATATGCTGACTAGCTTAACAGTTAGCTGTTGGTAACCTATAAAAACATATCATATTTGATATAAGTTAATATACCCTTTTTTCTTAAAAAACTTCTTCAATGCCGTGAGGTATAGATTTATAGGTTTGTAAATTGTCAGGGTAGAAAACTATTAAATGTGCATAGGGGTCAAATATGTGAAAGATTTAAATGTTTTTTTCTTCCAAACCATGAGACAGTCATCATAAATGCTTATTAAGCAGAAAGCTGGAGAGGAAGTCAACTTTGTCTTTGTTAAATCAAAACTTCAGAGTATTCTACCAAGTATGACAGCTATTGATCTTCTATATTGACTGGTGGATTGTGAAAAGATTCATAAAGCACAATTGTCACAGAAAAACAGGACGAAATAAAGGAGCAGAGTCACGTACATCGCTAGGGAAACGGAAACCTGTGTATAGGGAAAGAAATTCACCCCATAAGAAAGAAAGCAGTCAGAGTCCAAGATCAATAAATTGGCAATCACAGACCATGCCACACAGCAAAATCATGTGATTGCCTGGGATAACACCAAAGTATTGGACAGAGAGAGCAATCTGTTCAAGTGGTATATAAAGGAAGCCATCTGGATACGCCGCAGTGGGCCAGTTTTGAATCGAGATGAGGGGGCTATTAGATATAGGTACCATTGAAACGTCACATATAAACACTTTAAGGTTGTGGTTCATGAATCTTTTCACAATCCATACGTACCAACCTGAAGATAATGTAAAGAAATGACTGGTTGGATGTCTATCAAGTTTATTCAAACAAAAGATCTTGATCCACTGTCAATGTCATATGTGAAAAAATACTAATATGACTCCTCAATAACACAGTTCCACAGAGTTGTGATATTTGGCTAGCTAGGGCAATGGGATATCAATTTTGCTCAAATTAATGTCAGACTCAATCAATATCAAGGTCAAAAGAGTCAATATGTTATTTAAACATATACCCTTCAACATTAAGTAATATTCCTACTTGTATCATACACTTTACAAATACTTAAGTCCAAGAAACCTGTGTTATGTTCCTTTTGAAACTGTTGCCTAATAAAAGGACAAAGAAGCAGGTTTTGATCACCGAGGAAATATTCCTTGGATACTGTATTTGTCACATGACAAAAGGCCCAAAGAGCTTGTATAATGCAATTACAAGACAAAAAGGCCCAAGGAGCCTGTATAACACAATAACATGAAAAAAAGGTCCAAGGAGCCTGTATAATGCAGCTATATGACAAAAAGGCCATAGGACCTGGTACATGCACCTGTCACATGACAAAATGCACACAGCAGTAGTATCTGTCAAATGACAAATGACCCTGGCCACATACATAACACAACAAAAGCTCCAAGGGACCTGATTTGAGTGAGTAGAAAATGGCTCTTAACAAGAGGCCCATGGGCCTTAACCATCACATGATATATTTATTCAGAGAATTGATTTAACACGAACAGAAATATTATTCAGTGACAAAAAAAACCCACCCCACCTTATTCAATATCTAGCATACAGATTTAAGACTAAAAAGCATTTGAAACTAGCACCTCTGATTCTAAACAAGGAAAATGAAGAAATTTTAGCACACTGACTCCTTTGAGCCCCACCCTATAGCCCTTGGGGGTAGGGCTGGCTCAAAATTTTCAAAGTATCAAACTGTTAACTCGGGTTATAATTCCAATCAAGTTATTAACATGTAATATTCAAAGTATCATTTGCCATTATAGAAGAAGATTTTTGAAATTCCAGTCAATTCGACCCTTTTTAGCCCCCTCCCATCAGCCCCGGGGGGTCAGTCAGGGCTCATATGTGCATACCATCAAACTGCTACCCAATACTGATAATGCTAAGTCAAATTGAATTACCTCCAATGGCAATTAAACAAATGTTGGTCCAAAATGTGATTTCCCAATATAAACTATAGTAAAGTTTACACCCTCCCCAGGGGGAAACGTGAGACCCCAGGGTCAAGAAATTCACAATTTTGGTAAAGCACCTTAAGACCCTTCCATCTATGAAGAGTATTTGATTCTACCATATCTGGGTCTTGAGAAGAAGATTTTTGAAATTTTAGTTAATTAGTTAACACTAAAGTTTGCAAAGTTAGGAGACATATATATGCTTATAACCAAATAAAGATCTGACATCTCCATAAATTTGACCCTTTTTGGCCCCGCCCCTCAGGCCCCTGGGGGCTGGGGACCAAACCGGCAACTCTTTTTGTTGACCTTTGGCCATGGAAGCTTTGTGCAGAATTTCATTGAAATTGGTTGAGGGGTTTTGGAGAAGAAGTCGAAAATGTAAATTGTTTATGGACGCACAATGGACGACGACGGACAAAAGGCGATTGCAATAGGTCACTTGAGACTTTGTCTCTGGTGACCTAAAAATGACAAATAAATGACCGTTCTGTAGTCGGTTTTTGTTCTTGTAGAGCTCAACTATTGTTCATGTTCTTTAGAAAATGCTTCATTGCTTGCTTCTAAATGTTTTTCACCAGATTACTTTGTTAATTAGTAATATTTTGATAACAACAGGGAACTTACGCTGGTGGACAAATGTTCATGTTACATGCGATGGTTTGGGTGGCAGGACGAAGGTTGGGGTCACAGTTGTCTATCGTCACAATGACATTGGTGTTTCTCTTCATACACACCACCTTGGTCTGTTGATTTCCTGGAAAAACAAAAGCAATGTCATATAAAACATCTTGATAACATCATTTGGCAGTAAACAAACACGTGTATCATTGTACCCACAAATAAATATATACTTCTGAATGAACTGAAACAAACATTTCAAAGAAATGAATTACAAACAAAATTTTAACTTTATTTAATATAAATTCAAGTCATAATTGATTTGAAATGAAGACTTGAGACCAGCAGCAACTGTTATTATTAATCTTAAATTCCATCCATTAATTAATTAATAGGTATCTTAATTCAGAGATTTGATGTGTTTCCTAAAAACAATAATGTGTATTTATTACCTAATATGATCTAGGATAATTTCATTGAAACATTTGATGTAGACATGGAATTGCATGCTGCTGATCTGTTTGACAACATTGAATATTTACCCTTAACAGCTGAGCACTGAATGAAATAGTCAAGTCTAGGTAGTGACACTGCCGTCACTGCAAATATTGGTTCTCGACCCAGTCTACATTACCTGTCAACATTACATCATTGTTTTGCCTACATATTTATCTGTTTATATTGGCAGTAGCCCTGTGTTGTTATAAGAGACATCCTCAAACATCAATCTATTGTTGATTTGACATCATGGCAATAATTACATTGACAAATTCAGAGTTATCTTTTCCTGGTAAAAAAAAAGTGTCCATATTCTTGTCAGTAGGGGAGATAACTTGATACAATAAAAGCCAATGTAGCTGCAGGAATATACAAATATATACTGTTTGATGGGAAAATGTGTAATTTGGATTTGTTTAACCTAAGAAATCTTTGAATCAACAACTCAGTGACCTACATTTTTATGTAACCTGACAGGTATTAAAAACATTATCTGTAATTTTCACTTTCATTTCATTTATACATAACAAGCTTCTTTTAAACACGTAAGTGGTATACTGGAGCCAGAAGTCGGCCACATCACCCAATAACTACGTCTTCAATAGATACACATCAGCAATGTAGGCAGCCCAGCCCCTAGGCCTGCTAAACAATTTAAATTTGGTTATTATTCCAAGCATTAGATCATTTTGCCGAGTTTCTCAGGTCTCATGATAACTGGGCAGGACTCCTGGAGTTTGTGTGTTGCCCTGTAAATCCATTATCCGCCCCCATTCATACTTTCCTTAAATATCCTGACTTTATTTCTGTTCAATATCAGAAGCTAGTCATTTATCTTTCAGAGGGTAAACAATTTTGGCATTTATTTTGTGATTTTTACAACAATAGTTTAAGATATGTCAACATTTTATCTAGAACGAAGGAGTAAGAAGGGATGCATTATGCAGAGTGCCACGTACAAGGCAGACTTTGCACTGAAATAACTTCCCCATTACATAAACCTATCATCTGCAGCTCCTGAAATTGTTTATCACTGAACCAATTAAAATTCTAGTTTCTTATGTCTGTAGAAAGGGTGCATTAAAAAAATCAGGCGATCATTCAACTAATTTTAAAAGAGCAAAATTAGTTGAATGAACATCACGTGGTCAAATGATTCACATATATCTTAATGACAGGATAACCAGACAGTCTGCAAGCTGGATGATCAAAGACGGTCAATACAGCATAATGGAACAGTTTAGTGATAGAGATATCTAAGTTGATAAAAGTTCTATTTGATAAAAGAGGAAAGAGCAAGTCTCATTAAAGTTGACTGACAAGACACCAAATATTCCGGCAATAACATCGATCACTCTGTAACATCAGAAATAATTTAAGAGACGGATTAAAATCATCAGCACAGATAGGTCACTGATAGGTCACAGAAAGGTCACAGATAGATCACAGATAGGTCACAGATAGATCACAGATAGATCACAGATAGGTCACAGATAGATCACAGATAGGTCACAGATAGGTCACAGATAGGTCACTGACCTTTGGAAGGCCTCATTATGTTGATCTTTCTCAACTTCATATCAAAATTTGGCATCGAAGTGAGCAATGTTTCAAAAACAGACAGTGCACTCTACAAAGATGGAACTTCTTGTCTATCCAACTCAACAGCCTATATTACCGGTGCAATTGAGCAGCAACGGCATACACATGTTTCAACAGGTTGACAAAAATTAGCATAAGTTTAGATCTGCATCTAAGTACATCTAAATGGGAACTGATATGATCTGGGAACAATGCCTAAGGATAGCCGTCATACCTCAGGTCATTCTTTAAGTATATATTTATTTAAGTTATGGCTAGTCTGGTTCAGCTTATAACAGACCTTGTGTCACTTGTCCAGTAGTAATTTGTTATGATTAAAATTGATATTTTACGACTGTTTCACTGATTGTAATAAGTGCAAAAAATGACATTTTTAATGCTGCAAACATAGCAGACATTAACAAGTGAACAACTCATCCGATATCACGTAATCTGGCAAAGATTTATTTACGAAAGCCATCATGGTCACTGGCAGCCAGGTAATTTTCATATTTGGTTTAAACAAACTTGTGCAGGTAGTAGCAGCTTGATGAATGTGTAAAATTTCATAAAAATCAAAGTATCTTTTCAAGAGTAATCATACACAAACCATGTGACATTTCATGAAAACCAAGATGGTGGCAGACGGCCATATTGATTTTCAGATTTAGGTCAAATCCAAACTAAGCGATTGATTGACACAGTAGGCATTGGTAGAATATGTTTCATTAAAATAAAAGCAATCCTTCAATGGCTATTGTACAAACATTTTGTGCAGATGTCAGAATGATCCTGGTATATCATCTATATTTTACAGGTGACACAACAATTAAGTTTAAGACAGTAAAATTAGAATATCATTTTTTTGTAACTCTATATATACATTCAAATTGTTACTCTTGTAACATGATATAGATATGGTAGTCCATAGTTATAGAAAAATGAGAATGAAGTTTTATACAACAAAGTGTCTTATTTCTGTTGGCGACTTGTTTTCATATATATAAATATATGGATGTATTGTTAAGATTACTGAATTTTTAAGGATGGTCCCTTTAATGGACACTGGACTACACAACAGGATGACAATTCAAATACCTGATGCCCCACAACCCAGCAGGATGACGAAAGGGCACCAATAAAACAGCGATATGGCAAGTTTTGTGGGGTGGTGCGTGGCTGATCGCGATCTTTATGTAGCTGATATATAGATATACCTACATCATGGAGAGACCAGCAAATCACTCATGCATATAAGTAAAGGTCATCCTCCAAATGTCCCAATTTGTCAAATTCTACTGAAAAATAATTTCCTGCCATAACAATCTGCTGTAACTGAATAAGGGACAGAAATGATACACCAATTTGCATTTTGATTTTTTCAAAATAAAGATATGGAAGGTACTGTGTACTTTTATAAAGTTTTCTAGAAGTCTTGTGTCGTATTGCCATTATTATATATGTGATGATATTACCGTAAAAAAAATGTCACTCTGACAAAACAGCAAATTAACCTCGGTGAGGTAATCCTATTTAGAAAAACACTACTTTTATATTAATGTCAGATTCAATGACTTGGCGTACTGTGCTGATGTTTTTCGCCAATATTGGAGAATTAAGTCGGCCATTAAATTATATTGCACTTGCTTTGTTAGGGGAGTGATAAAAACAACCTGATACCAGTAAGTGTGACATATTCCCTGACATCCAACGCAATCTTGTTAGCCACTGGACACCTCAACTAAAGCAAGAACACTATAAAAACAATTATAATAATGATAATAATATACAGCATTTGATATAGCGATATTGAGGGAAAGGTTACAGCAGGTCTGGTGATTTCTTTTTAAGTATGGGAAAAGTGCCAGTAGGTTTGGTGATTTCTTTTTAAGTATGGGAAAAGTTACAGTAGGTTTTATGATAGTGAAAGAAAATATGAAGCAGATTTAACAATAGTAAGGGAAAAGTTACAGCAGGTTGGGTGGTAGTGAGGGGAAAGTTACAGCAGGTTGGGTGATAGTAAGGGGAAAGTTACAGCAGGTTTGATGATAGTAAGGGGAAAGTTACAGCAGGTTTGATGATAGTAAGGAAAAAGTTACAGCATGTTTGATGATAGTAAGGGAAAAGTTACAGCAGGTTGGGTGAAAGTATTGGGAAAAGTTAAGCAGGGTTGGTGATAGTGAGAGGAAAGTTACAGCAGGTTTGGTGATAGTGAGAGGAAATATACAGAAGGTTTGTTAAAAACAAGAAAAAGGTACAGCTGGTCTGGTGATAGTAAGGAAAAGTTCAGCAGCTTTAGTTACAGCAAGGAAAAAGTTATAGCAGGTTCAGTAACAGTGAGGGAAACTTTTGACACATCCAAAACCAGCACCAGGAGCTCGAGCTGTATAACTTTAATAAAGTTACTTTGTCCAAATATCACCAACACGCTGAGCTGCTTTAGTTCATCTCAAACTTAAAACTTTCCTGCATATTTTTATCATTATTGTTACAGTAGAGACTATATGTGAAAGATGCCACTATTCATCACGAGAGTGAATGGACATACTCCAAGTGAAAATCTGTAAGAAATATCAACAGATGTTAACGCTACCTTAAATTGTTTGAATTCAAGCATTAAAATGGTATAGGAACTGTAAGCCTGATTTACATGTTTGCAAGTCATTTCCTTATAACTGCTTAATTAGTGAGTTTAGGCATGTGAACATTGTTCCCTAATGCCTGTGCCTGCAAAATTAGGAAATTATTTTTCCTGTTATATGGGGAAAATCTTCATTATTCTTTTTTGATTTGGGGGAAATTATACATTTTTCTGGCTAGGGGAATACACCTGTTTTTGGCTGTAAAACAAGACAAAGAGAAAATTACTGTAACAATGGTTAATTGATTAGCTTCGACCCCAACACTGGGATATTTTCTTTATTTTTTTTTTGAACCAATGCTAATATTACCTCCTTAGGATTATCATACTTCAGTTTACACTTTTTCCTCCTAGATTTAAATCTTATAAGTGCAGCCATATTAACAGTCTCAACTGTCAGTGATATGGTAGTTTTCACATCATCAAAATAAACAGTTCGGCAGTAAATTCTTTATTGAACATTTCATCTGAGGTTAAAAGAGATTGAAACACTGCACGCTACTCAATTATACTGAACCTCACAGATGTATGTAACCACAACTTCAAAACCACACATAAAATCTAACCACAGACACCACAAAAATAGCTCCTGTTTGATAAATATGGTAGTTTATAGGTTCAGTGGTAATGACTTGATACCAGTGTGTGTTAACCATAAACCTTATAATTAGACATTAACCACATGTTACAGTTACACCCCTACAATCTTCCAGACTCTGTGCTGAAAAATGTCCATCAAATACTGTTTGTATTACACTAGAGCAGATTGTTCATTGTGCTTTTCTGTGCGTGTTTAAACCAAAATCAGTTAATAAGAACTATTTGGCTGTAGTTTCAATAGATTACTGTTATATATTTGGACAAACTTCCATGTAGACTTAGGTTTGATGTAAAATCTAATAAATTAAATACCAATGAAATGCATTGGAATTTCAATAGCCAAAATATTGTTGATAAACCTGAATGTTTTCTGATTTTCATGAATATTTACTATTTTGTAAAGGGTTATCCATTTCATCACAATATCACAGACATTTTCAGTCATTTCATCAGACAGATTTTAATCTCAAGTCTCCTATAATGTTTAATACTCATCTATATGGCAAATTAATTACCCATGCATAAGGCTTTTTTTTCGATTTTTATCACACATCTAAGAAATACTGAGGTCAACATCTTTAGTCAAAATATTTCGATTAGTTTGTCCATCCGTAGTCTTGTTATTTCTGGAAACACTTTCCCAATTTTGAAAATTATGATTTTGTCTTACTGTTCCGTAAGTTTTTATTTCAGGTAGTTTCAGATTGAAAAATATTCAATGACCTTTGACATTGAAGATAACATCAATTGAGTCGAACTGTCGTAGCACTACACCCTGCCCAGTGATCAGGAATGCCAGTGGATATTTTTATAAGAAAGGTTGTGAAATATTCCTCCATTACGTTTGCTTCATTACCTTTATTGATAAAAGCGTAATCAGCACTCAGATGTGACAAGCTCCATACAGACATATTATTTTGGCCCGATTGTCACCCTACCGCTCAACAACCCGCTGACTTCTATTAATACTGATACATCGGTACCACAGGACCGGTGAGGATATTAACTGTGATGTAATCAGCTTTGACTGCTGGCCCCAGGTAACAATGGTGTTGCTCTAACAGGTCTACCCCCCAGGTAACAAAAGCACCGCCCTAACTGGTCCAATCCGAGCCAGAGGTATGATCATCAGGGCGACACACAAAGGAGTCGTGGTGGCAGTGAGGCGGTGGTGATGAAGGGGCGGAATGTCCCGATACAGCCTCCGACACCCTAACCCTAATTATTGTCAGTGTGTGTATAGGAATGTCAGGGCCAGGTGACCATAACTCTTCCTTATTTGTGAGGACATCTGTCACAGGTAACAAAGATGTGTCCCCTAACATACACCTGTACAAATTTCTCACCCCAACTCAATGCATCAACATCATCATGTGTAAAACAGAGATAGAATCAACACTCCTCTTTATCACAAAGGAGTGATCCAAGGAACCTTAATGTAACAACTGAAGAATTATATGAAAAGATAAACTCTCCTACACATGGACCTGTCAAGGTGAATGATAATTTCATTATTGACACCAGAATTTCAATGCAAATGAAAACATTAATCCTTTGGAACATAACATGTTCTTGTAAATTAAACTGACAGAAACATGGAAAATTGTCAAGATTGAAAATAACAAAGCAAAGAATGGTGAGCAATTTATTGTCAACTTCAATGTAAAAACTAAACAAAGGGCTACAACTCTGTATAAAGTTGCAAGAGGTACTGAATGACTATTGCTTCGGACCTCCGAGATCTAAATACTGTCGATAGCTTTATATTTATTAGGGATCGACATCCCCCTCCTCCTTCAGACCTCCGAGATCTAAATACTGTAGATAGCTTTATATTCATTAGGGATCGACATCCCCCTCCTCCTTTGACCCCAGTCCGATTTAATACGTGTTGGTGTTCTTATTCCCCATGAAATATGTTTCTACTGGAATTAAAATTCACCAGACAGATGTGATTGCAGGTGTGTCGACCCCGACATGAAGGGTTCTGGTGTATGACCGCAGTTATCCACCCCTTAACGATAATGACATCTACAAGAATGGTGCCAGTCTCCGTCACGATCAACACTTGTCATAACATAGACAGAGTATTGACCCCTGATTACAAGTAAGTACAGGTAACGCACAGGTAAACAAGTGTGCCTCATTTAACCCCACTGTATAATTTACATATTTGGCCCTGTGTCCATAACCACTTCATTGTCAATGCTCATATTGGACATCAGAAATTTAGATATATCACCTCCCCAAATAAACACAATGATGGTACTGGTGTCCCATTCTCTCCATTCCTGGTCAGACTATTCCACATTGATAAAATCACAACCCTACACAATACTTAGAACAAATTTGTTTTGAAAGATCAATGGAGGAGACGAAAGTAGAAAACAGCGTTATGTATAATGCTTAGATTTTGAAGAAGTATTACATTTTTTTTGCTATCAGCATGGCATGATAGAAGTACATAAAATATCAATCTGACAAAAATGTTGTCTTTCTGATACAAAGTAAGATAAGCGAAAAATCGTGTTAGATAAAAAGAAAATTCAAGTTGGCAAATTCCAAGAACAAAATCACGAAAACTTTACTCCACAATATGATGGCACTATGATGTGTAACTGTACTATTGATGTGCTACTATCCTTCTGAATCAACATATCCTGTCCTACACTTAGTCGACTGTCACAGGTTAGACAAGGACAACTTTATTTCTACAGCTCAATCCTAAGAAATATGTAAACTATATTACATGAATGGCAGATCAGATTTTAAAATAGAACTGTAAGCCACAGACTAACTAGTAAACCTCCATCCCCTATTAAAACAGTCCAATTAAGGTAAATTACAATATAGTTATGTCAATTGATAGCAATCTGTGGCAAATTTCATGAAAATCTGTCAAACAATTATGAGCATTAACCTGGACTTTTTGTATAATTGGATCATGATCAGAAAGAACAACATTTGGCAAAGGATTTTGAAAAAAGCTTATTACTCCAAAAAGTCACCGGATAAAAACAATTTCAGAGTGAAGTGATTATGTCTGTTGGGTATTGGGTAAAGCAATCAACGAGACATGATGCTGTCTACAGACAGCTGGACAGACACACTAGTTCCAGTATAAGCCAATTGCAACCTATCATAACCCCCACACTTTGTTTGGGGGAGTGGGAGATTGGGTCGTATAACAACTGATATTGCAATCAAATGACTTTCAGTGAGTACACTATGCTAACAATGTAACGGCGATAAATACAATGGAATGTGTAATTTGTAAATAAAGAAGCAATTTTTCTTAATTTTTCCAATAAATGTAGAATATGTATTAGCAAGTATTTCTCTTCTACTTCTAAATGGTACTGACCAACTTCAACAATTTGAAAATAAAATGTCAGACGAGGAGTGAAACATGGAAAGAGATTGTTTTTAAAAGATACGAGATGGTCAGCTAATTTGCGTTTTAAAAGTGACGGTAGAGGGCTGATTTGAATAATTCCGTTGTGGGGCTCGAAATAATGTCAGGTGGGAGTTTATTCCACTCGTGTATGGTTCGAGGGAAGAATGATGCCTTTCTGGTCTGGGTTTTTGAGTGGGGAATTTTATACGAAAACTGGTGGTTTGTTCGGGATTTTCTAACTGTAGGGATTAATCTGTCTGATTTTACGATAGCAACTTTCTGGTTTACAATGTTATGAAGCATGGTCAGACGAGCATCTCTACGTCTATCTGCTAGAGGGCGCAGCTTTAGGTGGTCCAACATTTCTAATACACTGGAGGTACGATGGTTGTACCTGTGCTTATTGAGCACATCGCGCTGCCCTTCGCTGGACCATTTCCAACTTGTCAATATTTGTTTGGGTGTGAGGGTCCCATACTGTACAGGCATACTCAAGTGATGGTCGAACTAATGATTTGTATGCCTGTACTTTGGCTGATGTTGAGCCAATTTTAAGATTTCGTCTTAAAAAGCCTAGCGTAGAATTTGCTTTTGGGCAGATAGTATTTATATGTGAACCCATTTAAGGTCAGATGATAGTGTTACACCCAGATACTTGGCCTGACTAAGATGTTCCAGTATGTGTCCATGTAAAGTATAATTATGGACTATTGGAGTTGTGTTTTTAGTCACCGACAACACATTGCATTTGTTTGGGAGGAAGATCATTTTCCATGTATTTTCCCAGAGCACTAGTTTGTCAAGATCTTTTTGAAGTATTTCAGCATCACTGTTTGATTTGATAACTAGATATGCAATAGTGTCGTCTGCAAATAACAGATTGTAGCATTTAGACCCACAGGGATATCGTTTATAAGTAAAGAAATAAACTGGGTCCCAAAACTGACCCCTGGGGTACCCCGGAATGGACATCGACAAAATCAGACTTCTCCCCTTCAACTACTACTGTCTGAGTTCTACCGGTCAGGAAACTCTCGATCCAGTTTGCGACATTTCCACGTATACCATAATGTTTTAGTTTATGGTTAAGGAGAGAATGACTGACCTTATCGAAAGCCTTAGCAAAGTCCATTATTATGAAGTAAATATGGGGGATTTATCAAGCTTAGGAAACAGATGGCATTCCATTACATAAATTTCCTGTCTTTTTTGTTTCTCAATTGGTTTCAATTTCCTTTGGACTTAAATGAGATAGTGGTAAAACAATTAAGTGGCACCAGTTTGCAATAACAGGCTTTCATTCCAATATGTTATGCTGGAAAATGGCGTGCCAATTATTCGGCAATAGGCAATGAAAATAAAAAGTACCTTCTTTCATGTTTCAACAAAATGTTTTTAAAATTGTAACGTTTGGCTATTGCTGATAAACTGAGGACAACTGTGAAATATGTTTTAAACATGCAGTGGAAAGTTAAAAAAAAGTTAACGTAAAAGTGCATCTAAATGTTTCTCTGATGTGTCACAAATGTGCATGATCATTTTACATATTACCCATGTCTACCGACTCTCTAGCAGGGTAATGTTAGCACACGACAGAGTTACCACCAATCTGTGATTTCTGAGCTTTACATATTTTTACATATAAATCATTGTATTGCTTGTGATTCCTGAAGACAATGCAATTATTGCTTCAAATTTTTCCTATACATTGCACTGCTGGAGATTTCCCAGACATTGTTTGAGATTTCCATTCCCTTTTTTTTGCTAGATCTACCTTACTGGTATTAGATCATTTGAAATTTCCCAGACAGTGCATTGTTTAAGATTTCCCATAGATATGCATCACTTAAGATTTTCTATAGATATGGATTTCTTAAGATTTCCCATAGATATGTATTGCTCAACTCATTCACCCCTGAAATTTCATAATGAATTATTCCAACATTTGAATTGGAAGAGTTCATTGCGTCTTCAGGGGGAAATGAGTTAAAATCCCCCATAGATATACATTGCTTGAGATTTCCAATAGATATACATTGCTTTAGATTTCTAATAGATATACATTGCTTGAGATTTCTAATAGATATCACCTTGCTTTTTATTCCCACTGACTCCTTATTGCCAAGATATTTCCCACTAACATTGTATATCACGAGAATTCCCATAACATTGCTGAACAATTAAAGATATCCTACAGACAATGAATTGCCTGATATTTCCAACTGACATTTCATTGCAAGATATATCCCTAGTATTGTTTGAGATTCCCCATTTATGATTTGTTACTGAATTACTTCAATTGACTTATTGGCATAAAAATTTGTGTGTAATTAAGTTTTCCTTTTGACTTTGTATTGCTTGAAATTTCTTGATTGACCTTGTATTACTCAGGATGATATCTGCCACACATGGTATTCTTTAAGATTCTCCATAATCAATTTATTGCTTTATATTCCCCATAGACATTATATATATTTGACATTTATCATACACATCCTGTTTTAGTTTTGGAATATCTAGACATGGTGGTCGATGAAATTGTCCATACTAGTTGTAATGAGTATTGATCTGCCTTATAGACATCACATTATTCAATATTTCTTGTATTACATTCAATATGGTCTTAATTAAGTGGGGTCAATGGATCCTACCACTACATTTCACCTTGACTTTTATACAATGATCAAATAGATGTGGACATAAAAAAACACTTTTCTTTGAACATTTACTCAGTTTACCACTAATCTGTTATATTTGATTTAATATAATTAGGTTTAATGGTAACACTGCACGTACCTATTTCCCACTACTAGTCCTGTAAATCTGTCCCTTTAGTCTATGTACTGTACTATCTGGACCCCCACAGGTGATGGACATGAAATGACAATTGCGATGGTTTAACAAATGACCGTACAACTCTGCCTCCCACCTTACAGCTAATGAAAGCCATAAACTTTCACCAGGAAGTCTATTGTGTTGGTGAAAAATTTACAAAAATACACCCCAAAGGTGATGCTTCCCACAACTGGGGTTACCCAGGTAACACATGCTCGAGTCAAAATCTGACCTTCAGACCACGAAGTCAGTCACATGTGTCCCCAGCAACATGACAAATCACCCTGGTGATGATTTGGTTGGTAGACATAGTCAGATAGAAGCTTGCCCCTCCCTGTCTACAGATTTACATGCTGGAGGCAGTCGTAATTTCTGATGGATGGTCAGGATCTTCTAACTAATGTCATTACAGATTTGAGGCACAGATAAGTGATGATGTCTAAATGTACTATTATAATTCATATGTATCCTACACAGAAATCCAAACCCAGACAAAAACTTGGAAGATGAAGGGACTTGGAGATAGAAATCTGGCTGGTGAGATCTAGTGTGAACTGAGACAGATGGCTCAGAACATGAACTACTGCTTTCTCCTCATTGACACCTTATATCAGAATGCTGATGAAGAGGATTAAGTAGGTCTATTGTAATCACTTGGTGATTATCACTTGGTGATTAACCTTTGAAACTCATCTTTAGAAAAGGCAACTTACCCTCTTTCTGCTTATATTTCTATGAAGTGTTGTTTGATTAACAATAAGAACACAAGGAACCCAGCCATGACTTAATGTCATGCGTTACAGACTACATAATATTGGAGATGTCATTTACAGCAGCTGTTGGAATATTTTTTAACTAACGAAATGTAATTAACCAAGCCAACACGTTTTCTATCTTTTTCTATTTAATGTTTTCCCACACCCGCAAACCCCTTAATAATGTCTTAGTCCAGAGTGAGGTACAGCTAGTGAAGTCAGCTACCTCCTGCAGCAACAACAAGAATGACCGGAGAGAGCCATTCTGGCAGTCGGTATCTTGAGGATTTATCAGATGTTATTGTGAACCTTTCCGAATTCATTGCTACCTGAACTCATCCTCAAATGGTAGTCTACGTTATGAGGAAAAGACTACCTTACTTCACACACAGACTAGCTATTTTCAAGCACTTGTCTACATTATTAGTGAAATTCACTCACCTCTCCCACAGGGTTCTGTACAGTTAGTGAAGCCAGCTATCCTCCAGTAGTAGTTAACACTGTCAGGAATGTTCTGGGCAGAGAGTTTGGGAACAACCTCATTGCTGATGATGTCACCAACATAGGGTTGACCGTTTCTCGGGTAGTTGCCAGATTGCTGACCCACTGTCTGCGACAACTGCTGTCGGTAACTAGGGTCAAAAGGGTCAAACTGACCACTGGTTACTGGTGTTTTATGGTAATCTGGATTATATGGGTTGAGGTATGTAGACCTATCCCTGTTGTC
>NW_018407684.1:510374-600832 GCF_002113885.1 Mizuhopecten yessoensis | reverse complement strand
ACTATTTTTGTTGACCTTTGTCCATGGAAGGTCCCTGCAAAATTTCATTGAAATTGGTTCAGGGGTTTTGGAGAAGAAGTCGAAAATGTAAATTGTTTACGGACGCACGACGGACGACGGACGACGACGGACAAAAGGCGATCGCAATAGGTCACTTGAGACTTTGTCTCAGGTGACCTAAAAAATCAACACAGTTCTTACCTCTTCTCTTGGCAAACAAACCCACAAACAAAGTTTGAGTTTTGTGTGATAATTTGTTCCTCAGTTTTAGTAACAGTGACCTTGACCTTTGACAAACCATGGCCAAAATCAAGAGTTCTTCTTCTGCCCTTGGACAACCCACACCAAATATTTTGAATAATGTATGCTGTTAATTTGCAGAATTAATGACTGATAGATAATTTAATTTTTATTCTATTATTACAACATTTTATAAGATAACAAAGTTAATACACAAAGTTGATAACATTACAGAAAGTCTCCAACATGGGGCAATGCCCTTTCTATTCTGTCCTATAACTCAAAAGTCATACTCATAATTTGTTTCAAATTAAAACTTTAATGAGTGTAGTCTAGTGTGATTAACATTCTCACTAATGTAAAATGTCACCTGAGATACCTGTCTGTCACTGTAAAATAATATTTTATCTGTATTGTCCAAGTAGCACCAGGCCTGCAACTTATCAACTTCCGTAATTTTTCATCCCTTCATATCTTTCTTTTTATATAAATGAGGTATTTAAATAATGAAGCTTACATAGCAACCTGATCATTAGAATGTAATTGTATCTAAATTTAACCAGAGAGACACATCCTTTCACAAAACACTTCCACCTTATTATCTCTTTGGCAAAGAACCAAAATACCAACAGAAGGTCTGTTGGACGAAAGTGTGGTAGATCTAGATCTGATAAGTATATAAGGGTGTAATACTTAAAGTCATCAGTGGTCTACCATAATTGATAACTTCCTGTATGGTCAGCAGTCGTTCATCATAAATATACAACCCCCTCCATCAGAGCAATGGTTCATCATCACGTATATATATATAACTTCCTGTGTGGTCATTAGACGTCCCATCATAAAATATAGAACTTCCTGTGTGGTCAGTTAAACTTGGATTACACAGATACAGTAAGGAACAATTTTCTTAATGGTCTTCATAATGCAGATGATCGGTGACAATTCTGATTGGTCGATAATGAGATTGACATGTTTTATCACATATGCATTAAAACATTTCAAAATTCCATTTTTACCGAATAAAAAAACCACCATACTAAACATGATACTCTTATCAATATAATTGATCACAGATTCCTTATATTACATTGACTAATTGATTCTTTTGGATAATTTCTGAGTACCAAAATACCAATAGTTGATAGGAATGACTATTTGATTAATTGGTAGTGTGTGATTTTACCAGCTTCGTGTTTCAGGATGTTGCAATGGAAAGGGGAAAGGTGATGCAATCCAACTGCAGCACTTACGCCACCTGTGCATGCCCCTCGTGTAGGTTATAGATACGGAAACTAGGTATCGACAAGGTGGTAGCATGGCCGAATGGCAGACAGAGAGGGATGTAACACAGCCGAGGGTTAGATAATGGTGTTTATACTTCTCACTTCTCTAATAAGACACTGGCAAATTGAACCAACACACCTGTATCTACACTCAACAAGGTAACAGCAACAGTATCACATCCTAGCTCTGTGTTTGAACTTTATACATAGCACACCTGTATTGGAGTTTCATGACTAAGAATGTTGCCCCAAAATGACATGTAAACAGCCAAAAAAGAAATAGCTGTGAGCCATTAAGACACAAACGGGCCAGATCAGTGAAATCACGTTTCTACAGTTATTCCTGACTCCAGGATTAACTTTGTGTTGATTTTTTTTTATGCAAATGAGTTGGGCGTTTCCAATGTACAACGTCTGATGAACAAATGAGTAGCAATACATATGAGGGTGTGAATGTGCACAGGGAGGGGCTCCCAACACCACGTTAACTATAACCTCGACAATGATATATCAACAGCCACAGTTTTTGATGTGTTATTGTGTCAGATTTAAGTCAAGTGGCTATAACCTCCTAGCAATTCACTATCAAGAGTCGGAGGCCAAGTCATGAACAAAGAACCAGTGCAGGCACTAAACTCCCTCACCCACTGGTACAATACAATTCATAATAAACAAAACCTCCCTTTTCTTCAAAATATATAAGTGTATAATCATTTTATACCAGAAAATGATTTTTATTCTTCTAGAATGAGTTAATTTAATGTCTAAAAGTGTAGGGGTCGCTTAATCAAGTTTTGGACTATTCTGGAAAATATCCCAAGTCATAGACTTATACCAAGTGAAATATAGCAAGTACTTTAATAGGTTTTAATAATATTCCTACAGGTTGATCTTTATCCTTTGTTGTCTGATCCCTATCTTTAAAGATCGGGTGCTGCTATTGTTTGATGTTTTTAAGCATTGAGCTTTTCTTGTTGTTATGAATTAAAAGATGACTAAATATAATAGAAACTGCATGATAAATGATGAAATCTTATACCTCAAACATCCCCTTCTGATTGGTGGGAGGCTGTACCAGAATTACAGAATAGGGTTGACCTTTCAAGTATCATTCGCAGGCAATATATAATGACATTTAAGTATCTCATTTCTTGTATACATCATTAAATGTATATTAAACATGATTAGAACTTACTTTTTTTAATACTTTCTATTTAAGCTCACAACATGCAGAGCAAAACGATTATTTTGAGGACTGCATATATTTTGCATATCTAAATTCAAAACCAAAATGTTTAAAAGTTAACGACTTTCAACCTAGACTTTATACAATTTATTTAAGAACAGCTGGTTCCGTTTGAATATCTAAATAATTCAAGTGTCCTTGATAGCTATCAAGGTCAGCCAACGATAACATTAGATGTACCTGACTGGCCACACGAGGGCTTGTCTACTTGTTGAAGGGTCTGAGTGCATCTTATGTCGCCATGGTGAATGCAGACCTACAACAAGTCTGTTGGCACGTTTGAAGCAATCCTTCCCGATGCTGTACCAACTGCTAGAGGGAAGGTTGAATGGTCAAGTGAAAATAAGTGGGTGTTCAAGAACAACATCCTTCTCAAGTTACAAACACTTCATTTAAAATTGATCAATTTTACGACATCTTCTTGAACAATCTCTAAAATCGTAATGGCCTTATGATTAGACCCAAATTCGGTAACCCCTAGTACACAAACCAGTAGAATTACCCAGCTTCTATATCCTCAAGTTCCCAGACCACCATGAATTGACACAAATAAAATACACTTCCATGTAAACCAGCAGAAATGCCATGGATTTTATATTCCACGTTCTCAAGTATTAAATTGAATAAACACAAACTGCACCATTCCCATGGTGATCATGTCTACTGTGACCTCTTGAAAAAATTAGCAATTCCTCAAAAATGTTGTATAAAATACATAAATCACTATTTCGTCTGAACAACTTTTCATAACAACTATGTGCTGTTCCATTATAAAATAGGGCACATATAGATTTAACAATGTTATACAAATTATATTTCCGATAATTATAAATCTTCAGAGCAGAAAAAACTGAAAAAAAATCTGTTCAAAGACAAATATGAAATTGTTTAGCACCTTGATAGGTCAAGCCCAACTACGACATCACACAGATCTAGCCCCCCAAAAAAAGTAGTTTTAACTACGACATCACACAGATCTAGCCCCCCAACAAAAGTAGTATATGATAGACAATCTAAATTTCTAACAACCCTAAGTTGACTTTGAAAGTGTGAATCTTGTAACATTTGATATCAATTTCCAATATTAACCTTCAGCTGACCTTGAAAGTGGTCCAAGATTCTTGTCTGATGATGAATCCCTCTGGACAGCTCTTAATGGACATAATTTGTAGTTATGATGACATGTGGTTAACAAGCTTGACCAACTCGTTACGCCCACGTTGGTCATCACACTGGTCAAGCTATGTGTTCGTAGGGACATCCTACATATCAGCAGAGGACATTGTGATTCCCTCATGTGTGTGTTCATTGGAAGCCTTGTTTCATGGTCTGAATGAACCTCATTTGTGGTCCTCAAACACATACTTAATAATCTGCTTGATTAAGCTACATTAAACAGTCACACCTGTACTTAGAATTTTGCTACCTGTATAATGCCAATTAACAAAATCAAGCTATGGCCATCCACATTAGCATTGACACCGTACTTGTAATGACCATATATTACAATATTGTGTCAATGGGCATTTAGAAAAACAAGAGGCCCATGGGCCTTAACGGTCATCTGAGTCCTACCTGAGATAATGATGTCAATCATCCCTACCAAAATTTGAGTACAAAATAATTAAGTGTAACTTTAAGTTAAGTTTGTCAGGACAATGAGTTGATCATTCCTAGACCGAGTTTCAGTTAATTCTGCCTATTAGAACTTGATTTTAAGTTTTAAATAGGTTTTTTTCTCCAAAATGGCAGCCATAGAGGCCGTATCGGATTCTTGATGGACCTGATTTTTTTTTTTTTTTTTGCCAGGACCATGAGTCAATCATTCCTACCAAGTTTCAGTTAAATGATAAAATCGGCAAAGTAGAACTTGACTGAGTTTGAGATAGTTTTTCAAATGGCCGGCCCTAGCAGCCATATTGGATTTCTAATAGCTAGACCCCAAAAATAACAACACTTTGTCAGGACCATGAGCTGAAAATTCCTTCCAAGTTTCAGTTAAAACAGTTCAGTAGAACATGACTTCAAGTTTGAAATAGTTTTTTTAACCCTTAGGCTGCTACATTGATTTCTATGTAAAGGGACACCACTGCTGAATTAATTATTGAAATTTAAATTAATTTACTTGATTTTTCAAATGTGCATAACTTGGAAAATATTTGTTATATGTGAAAAAAAGTTGTATGAAAATTGTTCGTTGTTGTCTCTAGCTTATATTGACGTTTTCAATTCTAAAGTTGCTTCAGTATTTACCTGTACAGGTGGTAATAAAGGTAAGAAAATGTTAAACTTTTAATTAATGGGATTTAAGCAAGAGAAAGATCATTTTAAAATTATTTCTGTCCGCAAATGGGATTGGCAAATGATAACAGAGATTATAAACTTCATTTTTGACATAAGACGCTGTAATTTACACGGAGATTCTCAGGTAAAAAGGTCAGGTATTTCGTAAAGAATTGCATGTGATTTTCTACCGGTTTCAGGTCGCCATTCAATAAATTTACTGTCACAGTCGGCATATAGATATATTTTAGCTACGGTCTAGTTTATGATTAAATCACCGATAAAAAGTTTGAAGAAATAAATCGGCTCAAAACGTATCAATGTCAATGTTCAATTCGGCCTCACCTGCAGACGACATGTGCGCCTCGGTCCGCCGATATTTTCCTGTTTGCGTAGGGCACAAAGCCGTTTATTGGAAAGTAACATATTATGTTACACCGAAGTATTTCCACATCAACCAAGTCAAACCCTTCAAAACCTTTATTATCATCGTAGGTGACGATGGAGAATAAATGTTTACCATCATATTCATCGCTTCAATCTACACGTCCGCCATTTTTATGATGTTTTTTTCGATTTGAAATTCTCTCGCACACCTTTGGTTATTACAAGCGTACACTGCCGTGAATATCGAAAGTAATGACAAAACAACCAATCAGAAGCCTTCTACTATACACGTTCGGGTTTGGTATAGCAACAACCCGACTTCACACTTCCTGGCTACCGATCAAAACCTACAGACCGAGAAACGACATATGCCGTGCGTAGCACTGACGGCCCGACTTTTCAAAACGGCATATGCCGTGCGTAGCAGCCTAAGGGTTAAATACCGAAAAATAACAACACTTGGTCAGGGAACATTCCCATAAAGTGTCAATGAAACCCGTTTGACAGTATCCTAAGTGATGATGTCACAGTGACCTTAAGTGTGGATAGCTGTGTGTGACCTAATTAGGTGATGATGTCACAGTGACCTTAAGTGTGGATAGCTGAGTGTGACCTAATTAGGTGATGATGCCACAGTGACCTTAAGTGTGGATAGCTGTGTGTGACTTAATTAAGTGATGATGTCACAGTGACCTTAAGTGTGGATAGCTGTGTGTGACCTAATTAGGTGATGATGTCACAGTGACCTTAAGTGTGGATAGCTGAGTGTGACCTAATTAGGTGATGATGCCACAGTGACCTTAAGTGTGGATAGCTGTGTGTGACTTAATTAGGTGATGATGTCACAGTGACCTTAAGTGTGGATAGCTGTGTGTGACCTAATTAGGTGATGATGTCACAGTGACCTTAAGTGTGGATAGCTGAGTGTGACCTAATTAGGTGATGATGTCACAGTGACCTTAAGTGTGGATAGCTGAGTGTGACCTAATTAGGTGATGATGTCACAGTGACCTTAAGTGTGGATAGCTGAGTGTGACCTAATTAGGTGATGATGTCACAGTGACCTTAAGTGTGGATAGCTGAGTGTGACCTAATTAGGTGATGATGTCACAGTGACCTTAAGTGTGGATAGCTGAGTGTGACCTAATTAGGTGATGATGTCACAGTGACCTTAAGTGTGGATAGCTGAGTGTGACCTAATTAGGTGATGATGTCACAGTGACCTTAAGTGTGGATAGCTGAGTGTGACCTAATTAGGTGATGATGTCACAGTGACCTTAAGTGTGGATAGCTGAGTGTGACCTAATTAGGTGATGATGTCACAGTCACCTTAAGTGTGGATAGCTGAGTGTGACCTAATTAGGTGATGATGTCACAGTCACCTTAAGTGTGGATAGCTGAGTGTGACCTAATTAGGTGATGATGTCACAGTCACCTTAAGTGTGGATAGCTGAGTGTGACCTAATTAGGTGATGATGTCACAGTGACCTTAAGTGTGGATAGCTGAGTGTGACCTAATTAGGTGATGATGTCACAGTGACCTTAAGTGTGGATAGCTGAGTGTGACCTAATTAGGTGATGATGTCACAGTGACCTTAAGTGTGGATAGCTGAGTGTGACCTAATTAGGTGATGATGTCACAGTGACCTTAAGTGTGGATAGCTGAGTGTGACCTAATTAGGTGATGATGTCACAGTCACCTTAAGTGTGGATAGCTGAGTGTGACCTAATTAGGTGATGATGTCACAGTTACCTTAAGTATAGATAGCTGTGTGTGACCTAATTAGGTTATGATGTCACAGTGACCTTAAGTGTGGATAGCTGAGTGTGACCTAATTAGGGGATGATGTCATAGTGACCTTAAGTGTGGATAGCTGAGTGTTACCTAATTAGGTGATGATGTCACAGTCACCTTAAGTGTGGATAGCTGAGTGTGACCTAATTAAGTGATGATGTCACAGTGACCTTAAGTGTGGATAGCCGAGTGTGACCTAATAAGGTGATGATGTCACAGTGCCTTTAAGTGTGGATAGCTGTGTGTGACCTAATTAAGTGATGATGTCAATAAATAGTGCCTTTAAGTGTGGATAGCTGAGTGTGACCTCATAAGGTATAGCTGGTAGACTGTGATCTTTCAATTTATATACATACATCAATAATCAAGGAACATACCTGTATATCGACTGACTTGTCTGTAGGGCCCGGTGCACTGAAGCACTGGCCTGGACATCCTCGACCTTCATGGGCACTGTAAGTGAAGGTCGTACCAGCGACCAGGTATTTACCAGGATGGCTCAGTCGTCGACCTCCGTTTATAATGTTTCTACCATTGGTTACTTGAAGGGCTGAGGATGGGAAAAAAAGGCAGGGGTTAGAGTTCCTTCTCTCACATCATTTTTGTAGTATAATGATCTTGCTATACTGAGTTCCATAAATCAATGGAAGCTAAGCAAATACTGTAAAAATACTTAATTTACATCACATTTTCGTTGGAATCACTGTATCTCAGAAAACAGTAGTTGTATCGTGAGTTATGTACAAAAACATGAGATGAGGCTCAAGGGGCTTTACTCCTCATGCAAAGGAAATCAAGTGATGACATAGTTTAATTTTTGATACCAAGGTATTTGTGTGGTGCAGAATTCATTGCTCTATTTTTATTAAGTGACCTTAACCCTTGACATTTAATGTACTTAATCTCTTCTGCAAAAAAACCAATTTCTATTTATAGTAACAGTGACCTTAACTTTTATCCTTCTGAAAAATCATCCAATGCAAGCATTTTCAGTAAGGAACCAGTATAAAAAGTAGGAGTATTGTCCTACAGGAACATGAGCTGTTGTGCATTTTCTATCCATACTAACAGAGTAACCTTGACCTTTGACTTTCATACCTGAAAGGAATCTCAAGCAAGCCCTTTCAGAGAAGAAGCAGTGTATTGATTTAAAGTTGCTGTGTGGAAATGAAGAAGAGACAGACAGACGGACCAGTGTTACTAAAATACCCCCCTCCAACTTCACCCTGAACCTCAAAACTTGTTCAAGATGTGACCAGTATAGGAAACTTGATCCAACACGCTCAGAAATGAAGAAGCTAGAGTTATGACAAAACCAACAACAAATAAAAACAATGTACGATTATTTGTATGAATGGAACACTATATCCCTTTACAACCTCGTCACGAGTGGATAACAAATTGTCATGTTTATAATGCAACAAAAGGATTTTTAGAGTATTCTAATATATTCATGAATGACATGTCTGCCTCTATTTACTTACAAGCGATGATATAATATAGATTTTTTATTTACATGTGATGGTGCAATTCAGATTTTCATAAAACTATCCTAACCATGGAATATGATACAGTTTACAGAAACACTGACCATCTTCTCTTTATATGAAAAACATAAAAAATGTCAGATTCAATGACTTCCCTGTCACATGCAAGTAGCCAGTGTTTAGTGAGTATTTCATCGTATCAGTGTAACATAACATCACAATTTTTCACAACTGATTCACCACAACCAGCCTAGTCTCTCCCTGACTTTCTGTTATACACCTGCCTAAGACATTTTTGTATTTTCTAAACAGATCTCTAGAAAGAAGCCAAGTGAGCAACCTAACCTAGAGCTTTTCCTAAGGAAACACAGCAGGTGCACCAACCTGACTGCTTGGATTTCAAAAGCTTCGGATGTTTCATAAAAATGTTTCATTTCTTACAAAAAAACAAAATGTGTGGCCTAATGGGCCTGTATCTCTCACCTGTAATTCAATGCTATTTGCTAACACACTTACTTAACATCTGTGACCTTCAATTGGAAGCAAGGTAAATTTTATCTAAACAAACTTTATATCAAGCAAGCCAAAACTACAGTCTAAACATCATTATTTGAAGTCTTTTGGAACTTTATTAGAGAATATTTGACTTATTTTACTCATGTGTATTTGAAAGTTGGTCAAGATCATTTTAATTGAACTAGAAAATTTATGTTCAAGCAAAGCTTCAGGCTCAATGTTCTCTAGACCATGAGAAAGTTGGTCAAGGTCATTTTCACACATTTGACCCATGTGACTTAGAAAGGTGGTCAAATCAATTTATTCAAACAGAGTTTATAGCACATCATTCAATCAAACCATGAAGAAAAGTATTACTATTCTTGACTTTTTTGGTTAAGAAGAAATTGTTCCAAGATTATTTTTTTTTTAATTTGACCAATGTGCCAATGAAAGTGGGTCAAGGTAAATCATTTGAACAAATTAATTACCTATCATCTCAGCATGCCATGGGCCAAATATTATTATGCTAATTAGGCCTCATGGTTATTCACAATAAGTTGCTTTAATATTTTAAGATGTAAGACTCCTGTGGGTCAAGTCAAGGTCATTCATAAGAACAAACTTAATAACCCTCCCTCTTAGGATGTGACCTCCTAATTAGCTGAAATACTGGATGTTTGTACGGATGGACATGCGGAGGACGGATGCTGCAGCACTGTGTGATATCTGCTGTAGCTTTAACTTATATCAGGAGTTATATTTTTACATACATATGCTCTGCCAGTACACAACTGTGTAAGAATCTCAATCCACATTACTGTGTATTAGTTTGAGTGCCATATAGAATGACGATTAGTTTTTGTACAAAATTTAAATATTTCCATAATAAAACTTTACAGTCTCTGCACCATGTGCAGCTATACTGACTTCATTGATACTCATGACCTATTTCAACATTGAACATGAATACATTCATTCAATAGATACAGCTTATAAAACAGCCTTAACAGCGCTCCAGTCGGCGTGACAAGTTCATTCATACATTAGAACATTCTTGACAAGAAAAGAAAAACCTGCCAGTTGTCAAAATCACAGATATCATAACACTTGTAGATAATGATACCTAACTCACGGAATTTAATCATAACACTGGCAGATATAATACCAATACCCTGATCTATCACGGGAGCCGGCAGATTAGTACAGAAGATAGTACTGTTACCATCATAACAGGCATTAACACTAAACGGTAGGTTATCAGTTCGTCTGTCAGTAAACTTACTAAATAGCTGTTTAATAGTACACATGAATGTAGTAGGTCTGGCATGTAATCGTAATATACCACTTCTCATACAAGTGTGCACTTTCCTCACCTCCTACAATTATTTCATTTACTTTACTACAGGAAATCAATGCCTCCATCTCCTGTTATAGCCAGGTATAACGATTTCATCCACAATACACATTCTATCGTAATATACCGATATCTTATATGTTCAAATCGACGTTAAAAGTTCATGCCAGCAACGTTTATAAAATAATGTTACAGAATCACATCCTCCAATCATTTGATATGAGCTTTGATATTAAAATCCTGAACGCAAGTACCAATATCACATGTCCACTTTCTCTGACCAAAATCATTCCGGTTGAGACTTTCATGAAATTTGAAACTGAATTTGTGTGACTATAACTTGGTGTTAAGAGTACGATGGCATGAATGTAACCAATTATCAAGCTAAAATATCGACTCATTGTAAGAAAGAAATTGTGAAATACAAACATATTGTGGGAAGATTGAGTTAGGCTGTGAGCATATCCTAATTAATAACTTGATTCACCATGATTTTAATAGAAAATGTGAAACTACATATGATACAAGGATCACCCTAAATCTTGTTTTTTAATACGTTATCATAGCAGAAAAAAAAATATACAATAGAATAATTATATGTTTCCTAAATGGCGTCAGATCAAAAAGACCCTTCCAACAACTTGAAATGTTTATATTTACATTTATGTTCTTGGGGTTGTTCTGCTGAATGCATAGATCTCGGTCAATTCTACAAAAACTCAAGTGAAAATGGAAGCAAATATTTCAGTGAAGAGTGTGTTTGGCTTGGTAGTACAAATTATGCAGTCCAGGGGAATACATACAATACACTAGTGGCTGCAGGTTCTACGGGCCCTATCTCAATGTAGGCGTGTCTAGATTGCACACTCTTGTAACACTCTTTACCTATCTAAACCTATAGCACTATATCAACTGGTGCTAAAGTGTAAATAAATTTGATTAGTAGAACATTTATCGGAGCTGTTTGATAAGTGGAGAGGCCAGGGTGACCTATCAACATCCAGTATCTACTCCCTGTCATGGAGAAACTTTATTTAACGACTTCAATATTCC
This sequence comes from Mizuhopecten yessoensis, assembly GCF_002113885.1. Taxonomy (NCBI): domain Eukaryota; kingdom Metazoa; phylum Mollusca; class Bivalvia; order Pectinida; family Pectinidae; genus Mizuhopecten; species Mizuhopecten yessoensis. Next base: position 589,203 of record NW_018407684.1, on the reverse strand, counting down.
AGAAATGATCGCTTGTAATGAGTTGCGTTTTTAAGCAAGGGAAATATTTAACTTGTAAAGTAATTTATATTCTGATATTATTTTTTAGGTCTGTTGCCAACATCCACGCAGATAAAGTGGATCAGCTTGAAATGACTAACTAAATATACTGCATGGTTTAATTGAAAGTAAAATCAAAATTAAAATCTAACCTAATACACAGTGAATCGTAGCATTCTCCCCTCGTACAGATCCGTTGCATCAGGGGCTGACACCATTTTAATGCTGTACATATTCATTTCAAAGCATGCCTTAGACAACTCCATTGTTTACTAGACCAGCGCTATTTAATTTTGTAAATTTTATTTACTGATGTTGTGTCAGGTCCTGCCCCTGTTCTATTTACTGATGTTGTGTCGGGTCCTGCCCCCGTTCTTTTTACTGATGTTGTGTCAGGGCCTGCCCCCTTTCTATTTACTAATGTTGTGTCAGGATCTGCCCCTGTTCTATTTACTAATGTTGTGTCAGGGTCTGCCCCTGTTCTATTTACTAATGTTGTGTCACGGTCTGCCCCTGTTTTTTTTTCTGATTTTGTGTCAGGTCCTGCCCCTGCTCTATTTTCTGCTGTTGTGTCAGGTCCTGCCGCGGTTCTATTTACTGATGTTGTGTCAGGTCCTGCCCCTTTTCTATTTACTAATGTTGTGTCAGGTTCTGCCCCTGTTCTATTTACTGATGTTGTGTCGGGTGCTGTCACCGTTCTATTTTCTGATAATGTGCAGGTCATGCCCCTGTTCTATTTACTAATGTTGTGTCACGGTCTGCCCCTGTTTTATTTCCTGATAATGTGCAGGGCCTGCCCCTGATCTATTTACTGATGTGATGTTGTGTCGGGGCCTGCCCCTCTTCTATCTACTGATGTTGTGTCAGGTACTGCCCCTGTTCTATCTACTGATTTTGTGTCAGGGCCTGGCCCTGGTCTATTTTCTGATGTTGTGTCAGTTCCTGTCGCTGTTCTCTTTACTGATGTTTTGTCGGGTCCTGTCACTATTCTATTTACTGATGGTGTGTCAGGTCCTGCTCCTTTTCTATTTACTAATGTTGTGTCAGGTTCTTCCCCTGTTCTATTTACCGATGTTGTGTCAGGTTCTGCCGCTTTTCTATTTACTGATGGTGTGTCAGGTCCTGCTGCTGTTCTATTTACTTATGTTGTGTCGGGGCCTGCCCCTGTTTTTTTTTCTGATTTTGTGTCAGGTCCTGGCGCTGTTTGATTTACTGATGTTGTGTCTGGTCCTGGCGCTGTTTGATTTACTGATGTTGTATAAGGTCCTGTCGCTGTTCTTTTTTCTGATGTTGTGTCAGATCCTGCCCCTGTTTTTTTTACTGATGTTTTGTCAGGTCCTGCCCCTCCTCTATTTACTGGTGTTGTGTCAGGTCCCGCCCCTGTTCTATTTGTTGATGTTGTGTCAGGGGCCCCCCCCGTTCTTTTTTCTGATGTTGTGTCGGGTCCCGCCCCTGTTCTATTTATTGATGTTGTGTCAGGGCCTGCCCCCGTTTTATTTACTGATAATTTGGAGGGTCTGCCCCTGTTCTATTTATTGATGTTGTGTCAGGGCCTTGCCCCGTTTTTTTTTCTGTTGTTGTGTCAGGTCCTCTCCCTGTTCTATTTACTAATGTTGTGTCAGGTTCTGCCGCTTTTCTATTTACTGATATTGTGTCAGGTCCTGGCCCTGTTCTATTTACCGATGTTGTGTCAGGTTCTGTCGCTGTTCTTTTTTCTGTTGTTGTGTCAGGGCCCGCCCCCGTTCTATTTTCTGATAATGTGCAGGTCATGCCCCTGTTCTATTTCCTGTTGTTGTGTCAGGGCCTGGCCCTGTTCTGTTTACTGATGTTGTGTCGAGTCCTGCCCCTCTTCTATCTACTGATGTTTTGTCGGGTCCTGTCACTGTTTTATTTACTGGTGTTGTGTCAGGTCCCGCCCCTGTTCTATTTCCTGTTGTTGTGTCAGGTCCTGCCGCCGTTCTATTTACTGTTGTTGTGTCAGGTTCTGTCACGGTTCTATTTACTGATATTGTGTCAGGTCCTGCCCTTGTTCTATTTACTGATGGTGTGTCGGGTCCTGCCCCTCTTCTATTTTCTGATGGTGTGTCAGGGCCTGTCGCTGTTTTATTTACTGATGTTGTATAAGGTCCTGTCGCTGTTATATGTTCTATTTACTGAAGTTGTGTCGGGTCCTGTCACTATTCTATTTACTGATGGTGTGTCGGGTCCTGCCCCTGTTCTATCTACTGATGTTTTGTCAGGGTCTGCCCCTGTTTTATTTCCTGATAATGGTCAGGTCCTGCCCCTGATCTATTTACTGATGTTTTGTCAGGTCCCGCCGCTGTTCTATTTACTAATGTTGTGTCAGGATCTGCCCCTGTTCTATTTGCTGATGTTGTGTCAGGGCCTGCCCCTCTTCTATCTACTGATGTTTTGTCAGGGCCTGCCCCTCTTCTATTTACTGATAATTTGCAGGTCCTGCCCCTGATCTATTTACTGATGGTGTGTCGGGTCCTGCCCCCCTTCTTTCTACTGATGTTGTGTCTGGGCCTGCCCCTCTTCTATTTTCTGATGGTGTGTCAGGGCCTGTCGCTGTTTTATTTACTGGTGTTGTGTCAGGTCCTCTCCCTGTTCTATTTACCGATGTTGTGTCAGGTTCTGCCGCTTTTCTATTTACTGATAATGTTCAGGGCCTGCCCCTTTTCTATTTACTGATAATGTTCAGGGCCTGCCCCTCTTCTATCTACTGATGTTGTGTCTGGTCCTGGCGCTGTTTGATTTACTGATGTTTTGTCAGGTCCTTCCCCCTCTTCTATTTACTTTTGTTGTGTCAGGGCCTTGCCCCGTTTTTTTTTCTGTTGTTGTGTCAGGTCCTGCCGCGGTTCTATTTACTGGTGTTGTGTCAGGTCCTGGCCCTGTTCTATTTACTGAAGTTGTGTCGGGTCCTGCCCCCCTTCTTTCTACTGATGTTGTGTCGGGACCTGCCCCTGTTCTATCTACTGATTTTGTGTCAGGTCCTGCCCTTGTTCTATTTACTGAAGTTGTGTCGGGTCCTGTCGCTGTTATATGTTCTATTTACTGACGTTGTGTCGGGGCCCGCCCCTGTTCTATTTCCTGATGTTGTGTCAGGGCCTGCCGCTGTTCTATTTACTCTTTTTACTGATGTTGTGTCAGGTCCTGCCCCTGTTCTATTTACTGATAATGTGCAGGTCCTGCCCCTGTTCTATTTACTGATGTTGTGTCAGGTCCTGCCCCTCCTCTACATCTGTTTCTGCCTAATAGACAATGAGGGCAAGGTCACTAGAAAAATGATCAGGCTATTTACTTTCCTCTATAAATAAGTATACCACAGATGCCCGTATTAGTGGTAACACAGGTTTTTTTCCAATTAGAAAAAACTAGAATGATATATACATATTAATTTATTCTACAGCTAAAGTTCACAGCAATCTAGCCCTTTAGTAATAGGAAAAAAAGAAAAAAAAAAGAAAAAGAAATCCCCATCAAAGGTATGTTTTAATGCAAGCCTGAGAAATCATGTGCAGCAGACATTACGGAAGGACTGCTGCTCCTGACCATCAGACCTGAACATCCCACGATGCATCACAGCAGCTAAGCGTGATTGATGTCGTAAAACTACAGGCGTACAGTCAAAACACCTTCATAATAGTTAATTAATGCTTTTACCTAAAACTGACTTGAAATTGAAGCAATAACTGCACTAACGCAGTCATTTCTCCTAGAGATGACAATATAGAACAGCTTACTTGTGTATTCTATTACATTGCACACCAGTTAAATAGAAAATATTGATATATATATATAATCACTTAAAATTAACACTTTGATTTACTCCAAAATGTTGTGTTGTGAAGCAGACACCTATAGACACTTGGCTATAGTTCCTTTTTTCCTTTCAGTCCTACAATGACTTTCAACATTTGACATTTTCTCTGGACAAAAATTCAAAGGTATAAAATCGTAGGTAAAGCAGGCGGCCAAGTTGTATCTCAACTAGAACACTGACAGGTCAGTAAGGGCCCCGTCTTGTGGCAATATATCCCTCATAATCATCAAGAAGCAATCTGCCCATATACATGTAGTTGAGCTTGACGTTTGACATTTGGACTTCAAAAAGAATCACAAGGAAGTTAAATATACATGTAACATATACTATGATGTGAGTCTTGTTTCCTTTCACCTCCATATTTGCTGGGCTAACAGAAATGTAAATACCGGTGCAATACTCATTTGTTTGCTTTGATTTCTTTTGTTTCACCTTATATACCTCCTCCATTAAGAGCCAGGGTCAAAGTCAGAGATCCAAATTGTCTTTGACCTTTGGACCCAAAAGACCTTGACCATTAACCCAGTGACCTTGATCTTTGGTCAGTTGACTTATTCTTTAATTCCGACCAATTTTGCTTCTTAATATCATAACAAAATGTTCATCAGTGAAAAATACAAAACTTGACCTTGACCCTTTGGACACCGTAGCCTGGACCTAAGGTCAGTTGACTCTGTGTTAAGTTCTGAACAACATTGCTTCATAATGTCATAACAAAATTTTCATCAGGGAAAAAGTACAAAATTTAACCTTCAACTTTAACCCAGTGACCTTGACCTTTGGTCAATTGACTCTTTGTTTAATTCTGAGCAACATTGCTTCAAAGTGTCATAGCGAAATGTTCACCAGTGAAATGATACAAAATTTAACCTTGACCTTTGACCCAATGACCTTGACCTTTGGTCAATTGACTCCTTGTTTAATTCTGATTAACTTTGCTTCATTATGTCATAACAAAATGTTCATCAGTGAAAAGATGCAAAATTTGACCTGGACCTTTAAATCTAATTACCTTGACCTTGGCCTCGACTTTTTACCTCAGTGTGTCTCTTTGTTTAATTACGAACAACTTTGCTTTATAATGTCATAGCGAAATGTTTACCAGTGAAAAGTTAGACAATTTGACCTTGACCCCTGACCTGATGACCTTGACCTTTGGTCAGTTGACTCATTGTTTAATTCTGATCAACTTTGCTTCATACTATCATAACAAAATGTTCATCAGTGAAAAGGTGTAAAATTTGACCTTGACCTTTGAACCTTATGACCTTTACCTTTGACCTTGACTTTTTACCTCAATGTATATTTTTGTGAACTGAACATCTTGACCATGTTTCATGTACATCGGTCAATTAATACCAAAGTTATCAGCCAGGAACAAAATTTGTGGACGGACAGACAGACAGACAGAGTGATTACTATAGGGCCCCCGTATCTCCGATACGGGGCCCTCCGATACGGGGCCCTAATAAAGGAGACGTTTTATTGAAATATCTTCAGCAGTATATGTACACCTGATAGAAAGTTAACTGATTCACCCCTACATATCTAAACTGGACTTGCCCAGTCTTTGATTTGGTGAGGTTCAAATGTGACTTTAGGGTGAATGAGTCAAGTTGTGTGGCCAATACACATCACCAGAGTCGGTCAAGCATGGAGGTAAGGTATGCAATGGAGCATGGTGATGTGGCTGTACGGCCATAATGGTCCAGGTACAGAACACCTAACCTGTTATACAGGTCCACCCCGAGATCAAATGTCAAACACCACACAACAGTTCACTACCATCGCATAATGATTCACCACTCTGACCTTTTTATGTTTTATAATCAATGTGGAAAAATCTGCTTAATATTAGCTTACTATTTTCATAGGTCATACAAATTGGCCTAATTTTACAGAGAAGAGAAATGGCCTTTTAATGATAGTACATATAGGAAGGTCTTTCAAATCCCATCTATCACCGACTCAAAAGTAATGATACATGTAATGCTGCGTACTGTACGCTTTACTTTGTCATGCCCTGTGTCCAATGTGGCGTGATGACCATACCTTCTCTCATCAAATGAAAGAATACGGACACACACAACCATGCAAGCTTCGATGAAATTTTACGCAGCATAAAACATTCTAATTATTTTATTTTACATATTGAATAAATTTGTTAATTCTTAAAACCACCTGAACATTTTGAAACAAGAATTATTGATATACATATATATATTTATTCACTTCAGTTAAATCAGCTAAGATTTTAGACATTTTTCCAAAGTGTTGCTACTGGTTGAGTCACAGAAATTTTCAAGATAGATATTTTCACACTATGCTTAGCCCAATGAGTAAGACATTTTCAGATAGTGTTGTGTTTTATGCTATGACAGTTTCTGGATGTATTTCTAAGCCCTCTGGTAAAACATTTTCAGTGTTGTTGGGCTCTTTGATAAGACATTTTCAGACATTATATTGATCATTCTGGTAAGACTTTTTTTGTTGTTGTCAATCCCTCTGGTAGGACATATATTCTGTGTTTTCAATCCCTCTGGTAGGACATTTTCTGTGGTGTCAATTAATCCCTCTGGTAGGACATTTTCTGTGTTGTCAATCCCTCTGGTAAGACATTTTCTGTGTTGTTTATCCCTCTGGTAGGACATTTTCTGTGGTGTCAATCCCTCTGGTAGGACATTTTCTGTGGTGTCAATCCCTCTGGTAGGACATTTTCTGTGGTGTCAATCCCTCTGGTAGGACATTTTCTGTGGTGTCAATCCCTCTGGTAGGACATTTTCTGTGGTGTCAATCCCTCTGGTAGGACATTTTCTGTGGTGTCAATCCCTCTGGTAGGACATTTTCTGTGGTGTCAATCCCTCTGGTAGGACATTTTCTGTGGTGTCAATCCCTCTGGTAGGACATTTTCTGTGGTGTCAATCCCTCTGGTAGGACATTTTCTGTGGTGTCAATCCCTCTGGTAGGACATTTTCTGTGGTGTCAATCCCTCTGGTAGGACATTTTCTGTGGTGTCAATCCCTCTGGTAGGACATTTTCTGTGGTGTCAATCCCTCTGGTAGGACATTTTCTGTGTTGTCAATCCCTCTGGTAGGACATTTTCTGTGTTATTAATCCCTCTGGTAGGACATTTTCTGTGTTGTCAATCCCTCTGGTAGGACATTTTCAAAACAAATATTGCTAAGCAATCTAGACATTTCAAGGTAGTGTACGGGAGCCTCCCGGTAAGACATATTCAGACCAACAGTTTCAGACAGCACTGTTAGAGCATTTAAGAGCTTTCTTAAGCTGTCTTCAAGACATTCAAGAGTTTTTCTTCAGCGGCCTGTTAAGACATTTAGCAGCTGTTCTTTAGCTGTCGGTTAAGAATTCAAGATCTTTCTTTAGCTGTCTGTTATAACATTTAAGAGCTGTTTTTGAGCTGTCTGTTAAGACATTTAATAGCTCTTTTTAGCCATCTGTTAAGACATTAAGAGCTGTTTTTGAGCTGTCTGTCAATAGGACAGAGCTGTTGAACCTGAACATTTCAGACAGTGTTGTTAACCTCTGGTACATCAGACAGTGTTGTTAACCTCTGGTACATCAGACATTGTCGTTGACCTCTGGTATATCAGACAGTGTTGTTGACCTCTGGTATATCAGACAGTGTTGTTGACCTCTGGTACATCAGACAGTGTTGTTGACCTCTGGTACATCAGACAGTGTTGTTTACCTCTGGGACATCAGACAGTGTTGTTGACCTCTGGTATATCGGACAGTGTTGTTGACCTCTGGTACATCAGACAGTGTTGTTGACCTCTGGTATAGCAGACAGTGTTGTTAACCTCTGGTACATCAGCCAGTGTTGTTTACCTCTGGTACATCAGACAGGGTTGTTTACCTCTGGTACATCAGACAGTGTGGTTTACCTCTGGTACATCAGACAGTGTTGTTACCCTCTGGTACATCAGACAGTGTTGTTTACCTCTGGTACATTAGACAGTGTTGTTGACCTCTGGTACATCAGGCAGTGTTGTTAACCTCTGGTACATCAGACAGTGTTGTTTACCAGACAGACAACAAGTGGTAAATAGACTTTTAATACACACCTGTCTCATCCTATACCAGCCTTGTCAAGTACCCTACACAAACAAACCAGCACCCTTATACCACACTTAATCTGCTCCACCCGTGTTTTCAAACCTAATAGGACAACAATAGAGCGTGCCCCTCCCACTTCTACAGGTGCACATATATAGCATCTTAGATCCTCAGGTAATCTCAAACACAGGTAAGATGATTGGTAATAGGTACAAATTACCTCCATCTCCCCAAATCAAGCTTATAGCATGCTAATTAGATGCTTACCTGTACACGAACGGTGCCTACCTGTACTTGAATACCTCATCATTGTCTCACCAAAAGTAGCTCATACATTCATCTTTGATGTAGGATTGTTGACGTGGACCAATTCTTATTTGATCTTAGTCATAATAATATATTTGAATTATTTTTACTCTTGACCGGCTTTATACAATGTTTACAAACAGTTAACACTCAAACACAATCACTGAAACTATTTTACCCTACAAATACTAGTACATGTATTTAATACCAGAGTCATTCCAATACACATATCCGAACACAATCCAATACACATTTTCAATGACCTGCAAGTTTTATGACATACATTCAATGACCTGCCAATTTCAACGACACATATTCAATGAACTGTCAATTTTAAGACACATATTAATGACTCAAACACAATCACTGAAACTATTTTACCCTACAAATACTAGTACATGTATTTAATACCAGAGTCATTCCAATACACATATCCGAAAACAATCCAATACACATTTTCAATGACATGCAAGTTTTATGACATACATTCAATGACCTGCCAATTTCAACGACACATATTCAATGACTTGCCAATTCTAAGACCCATATTCATTTACCTTCCAATTCTAAGACACATATTTACAATGACCTGCTAAATCTAACATCCAAATCAATGACTTGCCAATTCTAAAACACATAGTCAATGACTTGCCAATTATAAAACACATAGTCAATGAATTGTCAATTCTAAAACATATAGTCAATGACTTGTCAATTCTAAGACACATATTCAATGACTTGCCAATTATAAAACACATAGTCAATGACTTTTCAATTCTAAAACATATAGTCAATGACTTGTCAATTCTAAAACACATATTCAATGACCTGCTAAATCTAACATCCAAATCAATGACTTGCCAATTCTAAAACACATAGTTAATGACTTGCCAATTCTAAAACACATAGTCAATGACTTGCCAATTCTAAAACACATAGTCAATGACTTGTCAATTCTAAAACACATAGTCAATGACTTGCCAATTCTAAAACACATATTAGTCAATGACTTGCCAATTCTAATAAAAAACGATAATTTTTTGCTTAGTTAAAGAAGGAAAAAATCGGTACATGGCAAAAATATCATAATAACCTTAATCATAATAAGTGGGTTCCACTGAAGCTTTATTTTTTTGATAACCTACAATTTCCAACATCTTTTTCTGATCCCGACTTTTCAGCATTTATAGTCAATATTAATCAATTTTAACAAGCTTGTTCAAAGCGCTTTGTGCAATTGAATTTGTTTTCCAAGATTAATAAACAAAACAAAAAGGGCAGTTAGAACACAACAAACCACTTGAAACATTACTGACCACATCATAATGAAAACCTTGAAAAATGCAGAAATAGTCTTTGAAATAAATACTGGTAAATGGCAACAATATTTTAACAAGAGGCCCAATGGGCCTGCATCGCTCACCTGTTATAAATCTAACACTTGTAATCTTAAGATTTCATAAGAACCTATTAAAAGATTTAAACATATGACGCCTCTGACCTTGATTGTAGAACAAGGACATTAGGTTGAAAGAGGATCAAGGTAATTCATTTGAACTAGCATGGTAGTCCTTAATCCCAGCATGCTACAGGCCCAATTTCAGTACCCTTGCCCTTTTGCTTATTGAAAAGATGTCGCTTGAAGATTTTACGACATTTGACCCCTGTGACCTTGAAAATTGGTCAAGGTCATTCAGTTGAACAAACTTGGTAGCCCTTCATCCCAACATACTACAGGCCCAATATCAGTACCCTGGGCCTTTTGGTTATTGAGAAGAAGTTGTATGAAGATTTTACAACATTTGACCCATGTGACCTTGAAAGTTGGTTAAGGTCATTCATTTGAACAAACTTGGTAGCCCTTCATCCCAGCATGCTACAGGCCCAATATCAGTACCCTGGGCCTTTTGGTTATTAAGAAGAAGTTGTATGAAGATTTTACGACATTTGACCCCTGTGACCTTGAAAGTTGGTCAAGGTCATTCAGTTGAACAAACTTGATAGTCCTTCATCCCAGCATGCTACAGGCCCAATATCAGTACCCTGGGCCTTTTGGTTATTGAGAAGAAGTTGTTTGAAGATTTTAAGACATCTGACCCCAGTGACCTTCAAAATTGGTCAAGGTCATTCAGTTGAACAAACTTGATAGTGCTTTATCCCAGCATGCTACTGGCTTAATATCAGTAACTTGGGCCTTTTGGTTATTGAGAAGAAGTTGTATGAAGATTTTACGACATTTGACCCATGTGACCTTGAAAGTGGGTCAATGTCATTCATTTGAACAAACTTGGTAGCCCTTCATCCCAGCATGCTACAGGCCCAATATCAGTACCCTGGGCCTTTTGGTTATTGAGAGGAAGTCGTTTGAAGATTTTATGACATTTGACCCCTTTGACCTTTGAAAGTTGGTCAAAGTCATTCATTTGAACTAACTTGGTAATCCTTCATCCCAGCATGCTACAGGCCGAATTTCAGTACCCTGGCCCTTTTGCTTATTGAGAAGATCTCGCTTGAAGATTTTACAACATTTGACCCCTGTGACCTTGAAAATTGGTCAAGGTCATTCATTTGAACAAACTTGGTAGCCCTTCATCTCAGCATGCTACATGCCCAATATCAGTACACTGGGCCTTTTGGTTATTCAGAAGAAGTTGTTTGAAGATTTTACGACATTAGACCCATGTGACCTTGAAAGTTGGTCAAGGTCCTTCATTTGAACTAACTTGGTAATCCTTCATTCCAGCATGCTACAGGTCCAATTTCAGTACCCTGGCCCTATTGGTTATTGAGAAGAAGTTGTTTGAAGATTTTAAACGACATCTGACCCCAGTGACCTTGAAAATTGGTCAAGGTCATTCATTTGAACAAACTTGGTAGCCCTTCATCCCAGCATGCTACAGGCCCAATATCAGTACCCTGGGCTTTTTGGTTATTAAGAAGAAGTTGTTTGAAGATTTTATGACATCTGACCCCAGTGACCTTGAAAGTGGGTCAAGGTCATGCGTTTGAATAAACTTGATAGTCCTTCATCCCAGCATGCTACAGGCCCTATATCAGTACCCTGGGCCTTTTGGTTATTGAGAAGAAGTTGTTTGAAGATTTTACGACATTAGACCCATGTGACTTTGAAAGTTGTTCAAGGTCATTCATTTGAACAAACTTGGTAGTCCTTCATCCCAGCATGCTACAGGCCCAATTTCAGTACCCTGGCCCTATTGGTTATTGAGAAGAAGTTGTTTATATTTAAAGACATCTGACACCAGTGACCTTGAAATTTGGTCAAGGTCATTCATTTGAACAAACTTGGTAGCCCTTCATCCCAGCATGCTACAGGCTCAATATCAGTACCCTGGGCCTTTTGGTTATTGAGAAGAAGTTGTTTGAAGATTTAATGACATCTGACCCCAGTGACCTTGAAAGTGGGTCAAGGTCATGCGTTTGAACAAACTTGGTAGCCCTTCATCCCAGTATTCTACAGGCCTTATATCAGTACCCTGGGCCTTTTGTTTATTGAGAAGAAGTTGTTTGAAGATTTTAACATATTTCAACCCCTGTGACCTTGAAAGTTGGTCAAGGTCATTTATTTGAACAAACTTGGTAGCCCTTCATCCCAGCATGCTACAGGCCCAATATCAGTACCCTGGGCCTTTTGGTTATTGAGAAGAAGTTGTTTGAAGATTTAATGACATCTGACCCCAGTGACCTTGAAAGTGGGTCAAGGTCATTTATTTGCAAAAACTTGGTAGCCCATCATCCCAGTATGCTACAGGCCCAATTTCAGTACCCTGGCCCTATTGGTTATTGAGAAGAAGTTGTTTGAAGATTTAAGACATCTGACCCCAGTGACCTTGAAAGGGGGTCAAGGTCATTTATTTGGACAAACTTGGTAGCCCTTCATCCAAGCATGCTACATGCCCAATATCAGTACACCGGGCCTTTTGGTTATTGAGAAGAAGTTGTATGAAGATTTTACAACATTTGACCCATGTGACCTTGAAAGTTGGTCAAGGTCATTTATTTGAACAAACTTGGTAGCCCTTGACGCAAGCATGCTACTGGCCAAATATCATCTTCCTAGGCCTTTTGGTTACCGATAAGAAGTTGTTTAAAACAAAAAGTTGACGCCGGAAAGACGGACGACGGACGGACGACGGACTCCGCACCATAACATAAGCTCACTTGCCCTTCGGGCAGGTGAGCTAATAAATAATTGTCATATTCATGTATCTCAATTATAGGTAACAAATGGTCATAAGAGTGTGTACATACTGACTGTCTCAAAATGTTGTCGACACCTAGCTGTCCTGCTGCACAATGTGTGATAAAGTTATGAACAAAATTGTAGACAATGTTTTTTATCACTTCAATATAAACATGAAAATGAAAACAGATTTAGTTTCACTTGTAGTTAAGCCAGGGAAAATGATAACCATACATGGTACGCCTATATTCAGTGAGATTTTTTGCTCCATAAGGGAGAAGAATAAAGATTTTATCTCGGCTTTCAATGCACAGGTATCAAATATTCACGCCAATGTTTTTGTAATTTTCATACACATGCAGCATAAAGGCATAAAGCGGAACAGTGTCAGATTTCAGCACAAAATATTACTAAAAATATGTAGAGCATGGAAACTTAACCCCTCATTAACCTGATATAAGCTATAGTGTTTACATATTCACCAAACTACCTTTTACAAACTTAATTTTACAGAATCAACGCCCTTAGAGGCCTAGAGGGCCTGTATCGTTAGCCTGAATATTCAAACATTCATGGAAAAATATTTTTAATAGTAATACAAATGTACATGTATTATAAAATATTTATAGGCTGATCCCTTTCATATAACAATGACATTGAGTCCCTTTGGCCCAACAATGCTGAAGACCAAATCTAGTCAAAACCTATGAGCAAATCTTGACTATAAATATCATTTTTAAGCTTAAGGTATTGAATGCCAGGCAGTGGTTGGACAAGAGGCGCAGCACCATGGTGTAAGTTCAGATAGTCCTTTTGGCCTCAGGCAAAAAACGATGGAGCTTCCAGAAGCGCCAACTTATCCTATATACAAATTTCAGAGCTTACATAATCACTATCCTACCTTCTACAACATATACAGCTTATAGAATCACAAATTACTTTATACATATGATAGAGCTTAGAGAATTGATTTTCCGTCTTAACCATTTTACAAGCTATGGAGCTTACAGAATCTTTACCCTAAATTATACATGTACAATTTACAAGAGCAGACTGACCCAGTTACATACTTTCAGTTTTTACTAAATGCATTTGACGGATTTACTTTTTCAGAACTGACATGTTATAAGATAGGCCAGGACATGATGCTTTGTAAGACTATCTGAATTTGTGAAACCCAATAGGCTCATTATAAAGTGTATACGAACCATAACACAAAACAGGACCAATGTAGTGAACTCACTATACCAGTATGTGATGAACTGAGTCTAATATCTGTTAAGTGTTGACTATACTGATGTCTTGAGCGATTCCAGACTCCAATATTACCATATTGATGTTCATTGATTTGTCTGCAGTCCATTTATAGCTGTCTAGCATTAATTGATGTTAGTCACGATTTTAACATAGCAATTTTTCAATGCCCTCTTTTTCTTCTACTTTTCCTAAGAATTCAAACAAAACTGCAACTACCACAAGTTTAAATTTTCCCTGAGGCATACTGTTGTGTGATTAGAGAAAATACCTGTATGTCCATCAACACATTCAAAACACCTGTATGGTCCTCCTAACTCCTGTATGTTCCTCAACAGTCCTTTGCATCCCTCAACACCCCTGTATGGTCCTCCTAACACCTGTATGTTTCTCAACAAACCTATGCATCCCTCAACACACCTGTATGGTCCTACTAACACCTGCATATTCCTCAACAGTCCTTTGCATCCCTCAACACACCTGTATGGACCTCGTAACACCTGCATGTTACTCAACAGTCCTTTGCATCCCTCAACACACCTGTATTGTCCTCCTAACACCTGTATGTTCCTCAACAAACCTATGCATCCCTCAACACTCCTGTATGGTCCTCATAACACCTGTATGTTCCTCAACAAACTTTTGCATCCCTCAACACACCTGTATGGTCTTCCTAACACCTGTATGTTCCTCAACAGTCCTTTGCATCCCTCAACACACCTGTATTGTCCTCCTAACACCTGTATGTTCCTCAACAAACCTAGGCATCCATCAATATACCTGTATGGCCCCTACATACACCTGTCATCCCTCAACATACCTCTATGGCCCTACATACACCTGTCATCTCTCAACATACCTCTATGGCCCTACATACACCTGTCATCTCTCAACATACCTCTATGGCCCTAAATACACCTTTCATCCCTCAACATACCTCTATGGCCCTACATACACCTGTCATCTCTCAACATACCTCTATGGCCCTACATACACCTGTCATCTCTCAACATACCTCTATGGCCCTAAATACACCTTTCATCCCTCAACATACCTCTATGGCCCTACATACACCTGTCATCTCTCAACATACCTCTATGGCCCTAAATACACCTTTCATCCCTCAACATACCTCTATGGCCCTACATACACCTGTCATCTCTCAATGTACATGTATGGCCCCTACATACACCTGTCACCCAACACACCTGTATGGTCCTCCTAACACCTGTGTGTTCCTCAACAAATCTTTGCATCCCTCAACACACCTGTATAGTCCTCATAACACCTGTATGTTCCTCAACAAACCTTTGCATCTCTCAACACACCTGTATGGTCCACATAACACCTGTATTTTCCTCAACAAACCATTGCATCCCTCAACACACCTGTATGGTCCTCGTAACACCTGCATGTTACTCAACAGTCCTTTGCATCCCTCAACACACCTGGATGGTCCTCCTAACACCTGTATGTTCCTCAACAGTCCTTCGCATCCCTCAACACACCTGTATGGTCCTCCTAACACCTGTATGTTCCTCAACAAACCTAGGCATCCATCAACATACCTGTATGGCCCCTACATACACCTGTCATCCCTCAACATGCCTGTATGGCCCCTTCATACACCTGTCATCCCTCAACATACCTCTATGGCCCTACCTACACCTGTCATCAATCAGTGTACCTCTATGGCCCCTACATACACCTGTCATCTCTCAATGTACCTCTATGGCCCGTACACACACCTGTCATCCCTCAACATACCTGTATGGCCCCTACATACACCTGTCATCCCTCAATATACCTGTATGGCCCTACATACACCTGTCATCTCTCAATGTACCTGTTTGGCCCCTACAAACACCTGTCATCCCTCAATATACCTGTATGGCCCGTACACACACCTGTCATCCCTCAACATACCTGTATGGCCCTACATACACCTGTCATCTCTCAATGTATACATACACCTGTCATCTCTCAATGTACCTGGATGGCCCCTACATACACCTGTCATCCCTCAATGTACCTATATTGCCCCTACATACACCTGTCATCCCTCAATGTACCTCTATGGCCCGTACACACCCCTGTCATCCCTCAACATCCCTGTATGGCCCTACATACACCTGTCATCTCTCAATGTACCTGTATGGCCCCTCCATACACCTGTCATCCCTCAATGTACCTGTATGGCCCCTACATACACCTGTCATCCCTCAATGTACCTATATGGCCCCTACATACACCTGTCATCCCTCAACATACCTCTATGGCCCTACATACACCTGTCATCTCTCAACATACCTGTATGGCCCCTACACACACCTGTCATCCCTCAATATACCTGTATGACCCCTAAATACACCTGTCATCCCTCAGCATACCTGTATGGCCCTACAAACACCTGTCATCCCTCAACATACCTCTATGGCCCTACATACACCTGTCATCTCTCAATGTACCTGTATGGCCCTACATACACCTGTCATCCCTCAATATACCTGTATGGCCCTACATACACCTGTCATCCCTCAACATACCTCTATGGCCCTACATACACCTGTCATCTCTCAACATACCTGTATGGCCCCTACATACACCTGTCATCCCTCAATATACCTGTATGACCCCTAAATACACCTGTCATCCCTCAGCATACCTGTATGGCCCTACAAACACCTGTCATCCCTCAACATACCTCTATGGCCCTACATACACCTGTCATCTCTCAATGTACCTGTATGGCCCTACATACACCTGTCATCCCTCAATATACCTGTATGGCCCTACATACACCTGTCATCTCTCAACATACCTCTATGGCCCTACATACACCTGTCATCTCTCAATGTACCTCTATGGCCCCTACATACCCCTGTCATCCCTCAATGTACCTCTATGGCCCCTACATACACCTGTCATTTCTCAATGTATACATACACCTGTCATCTCTCAATGTACCTTTATGGCCCCTACATACACCTGTCATCTCTCAATGTACATGTATGGCCCCTACATACACCTGTCATCTCTCAATGTATACATACACCTGTCATCTCTCAATGTACCTCTATGGCTCCTACATACACCTGTCATCCCTCAATGTACCTCTATGCCCTCTACATACACCTGTCATCTCTCAACGTACCTCTATGGCCCCTACATACACCTGTCACCCCTCAATGTACCTCTATGGCCCCTACATACACCTGTCATCTCTCAATATACCTGTATGGCCCTACATACACCTGTCATCTCTCAACATACCTCTATGGCCCTACATACACCTGTCATCTCTCAATGCACCTCTATGGCCTCTACATACATCTGTCATCTCTCAACATCCCTCTATGGCCCTACATACACATGTCATCTCTCAATGTACCTCTATGGCCTCTACATACATCGGTCATCTCTCAACATACCTCTATGGCCCTACATACACCTGTCTTCTCTCAACATACCTCTATGGCCCTACATACACCTTTCATCCCTCAACATACCTCTATGGCCCTACATACACCTGTCATCACTCAACATACCTCTATGGCCCTACATACACCTGTCATCTCTCAATGTACCTCTATGGCCTCTACATACATCTGTCATCTCTCAACATACCTCTATGGCCCTACATACACCTGTCATCTCTCAATATACCTGTATGGCCCCTACATACACCTGTCATCCCTCAATATACCTGTATTCCCTTTCACACACCTGTATGTCCCTCAACGTATTACCCGTCAACATACCTGTACTGGCTAAATACACCTATATGTCCAACAATGCTTAGTTGCCCGACATTGTTGACTTAAGAACATCATTAACGTCAATACTTGTTGGTATTTTACAATTTAACATGTAGATTTGACTTTGAGGTGTTTTACTTAGGATATATATGTTCCACCAACTCCTCTCAAGACCTCAACCACTTGTTTGAACTGTTGATAGATAAATTTTAAGTGTTTATGAAATATACAGGTTGGTTTGTCTCCAGTATTTATATACATTCTATTGGCATTCACTGCTCATCAAAACTTACAGACCAGAGACTGGGTAGGCCGGAGGGCTGGAGTGATGACAAATAATGTTACATTCCTTGCCATAGATGTTTTTTGCGTATCCAAGCAGACTTAATAGAAATGTGTTTTCAAAAAGTTTTGTAATATACAATCCTCAAGATATCATAGATTTACCGATGTTGGGTACACTGTAGATATAATTAATGGCTGGACATTATCAGAGCTTACAATCTTACGTTAGGATATAATTGTACCATTGCTCTAGCTATCATGATAAAATTTCAACATAAATTAAAACATATTCATATTCAGCAAAAGGACTGGACATCGTAAGTGGAATTGTGTCTGAAAATTTTATTAAAACTACCAACTGTTTAAAAGTTTCATTATATTCATACTTTTTTTTTTATTTCATCTGATTATTACAGAATGTCTGCTGATGCTTGGGATGTTCTACCCAATAGCTGACAAGGAGGCAGCGATCCAAACAAAAGCCAAGCTATTTGGTCAATGCATGAGGCTTGAGCTATCAAGTCAAGATCAGTCGCCCTAATGTAGGAAACACTAGTGTGTGTTCCATCTGTCCATATTAGAACCAGAAACATGTTATCAGAGATTTGGGGGCGATTATGTGAGGCTTTCTCGAGTCAAACATGACTACCTCCAGGAATTAACATCCCATCTAAAACATAGCTCCATTAGGGTTTTACATTATGGACAGGAAGCTCATGAGCAATCTCTAATTCAATGTCACTGTACTTTAAAGTTACTCTTTCAGTACGGTACAAAATTCCATCATGTATCACCTGATGTGACTGTTTCTCAATTTGTCTCCCATTATGATATGATATGCCTGACAACCAGTACATGGTCCTTCCCTAGTAATCATTGCTGGGGTACAGGAAAGTGGGAAACAAACTTCAGGTGAGAGTTTTATCACCTTCAAAGTGCCACATATCTGGGTAGCTTGGTACACGGTATGGGGAGGAAGGATGTGGCCATGTTACATTGTAGGACGGTCGTCACATTAAAGGTAACTGTTAACCTGACAGCGACATATTTGCAAATAATTACCATAAATTATGTACCAATGCAGGTCAACTATAGAACGATCTCACACACTTGTATCACACGGAAGGGGAGAACCAACATCCTGGCTGTGATAGGTCCTAAGTGAGGCACGGTGTCTAGTGGTAGGATGCCAGGCTCGTGACCGAAGGGCTTCGTGTTCGAGTCACGGCACGGCACTGTGTTGTATCTTTGAGCAAGATACTTTACTCCGCTTGTTCCAGTCTACTCAGCTGTAAATGAGTACGTGGTTGGGCAGTGCTAAAATTGTAGAATACTAGCTGTGAGCGCCGAAATGGCAGCACCGGCTGCATGCTCCCAAAGGAGTTGAGAAATATATTGGCTAGTTGCAAAGGCCCTTTAACCATGGATAATAATTTGTGAAGTGCTTTGAGATGACCTACGAACTAGTTTGTGATAAAGCGTTATATAGGAACCTCAAATTATTATTATTATAAGTAAGAATCTATTATCAGCAGTCTTACATACTGTAAGATCCAAAATCTACAACACACAATCAGTCCACACCACAACGTAAGACAAAAAACAGTCCAAGATTAAACACACAAAGTTAACTTTTAAGCAGTCTAAAACTAGACACTACAGATTTTATCTAAGGCATATAACAGTCTAAGATTTCACACACAACAAAGTCTGAGATATAAAACAATCCAATCAATAATTAGCCTAAAAGCATTTACAACCACACAAGACTGGACAAAATTAACTTTTTTTTAACTGGTAGACCTTGTTTTCCAATCCTTTTGACTATATAAGTATAACAATGTATATGAGTTTAAACCTATAACATTTTTAAGCACTGTCATAAACAGACATGCCAACAAATAAATCCTTTGTCAGACAACAGTCAGGGATGGACTTACATACCTACAGCCTAACAAACTCCATCATTACAGGGGGGCAGGTTACCCACAACATCAAAGTCTATGGTAAAGTTCAATATATCTTAAAAACAAATTAAAGTGGGAAGGGATGAGTCAAACATTAGGCAGGCCAGATGTAGTTCTTGCCAGTATTGTGGGGTTTGGCTTTAAACACACTGTAGTTGAATGCTATTTCAGTGACATACAGGAAATAACAAACGAATTCATTACTTAAACACCAGAGAACCAACAATCTAGGGATAAATAGTGTTAACGTCAGCAGACTCAGGGCTGGAGAAATGATACAGATTGTTCTCCTCTAAGAACTGTTATTATACATCTCCACCATCTGGTTTGGGAAGACTGGGCTAGAAATGTAAAGGGTAAAATATCTAATAATCTCTCATCTTATGATTTCGCACGATGATTCATACCTCTGGGGGGATCAGTAATGGAGTTGTCAGAGAGTCAATGATGAGGTTGTCATGGAACCAGCGGGGACATGGGTTGTCATGGGACCAGAGGGCATTGTCAAGGAGTGGGTTGTCTTTGATGGGACAAGTGAGGACATTGTTAGGGAGTCCAGGGATCCTAGTGCAGGTTGTCATGTGACCTGTGAGGGGCATTGTCAGGGAGTCAGGTGATCAGATTGGGGGTTGTCAGGTGATCAGTGAGGGGCATTGTCAGCGAGTGAGGGTTTCAGGGAATGAGTTGACCTGGTACCAGTAAGGGGCATCGGTGGAGTCGTGTGATACCTGTATGTCCATCAACACATTCAAAACACCTGTATGGTCCTCCTAACACCTGTATGTTCCTCAACAAACCTATGCATCCCTCAACACACCTGTATGGTCCTAACACCTGTATGTTCCTCAACAGACCTTTGTGGGGTTGTCATGAGACGTACTCAGAGAGTATGTTAAGGAAGTCAATAGATTAGATTGTCTTGGAACAATTCAGCACTTTCCATCAAAGTATGCCATGCTGTCAGGGGTCTCAGTGATTCCTGGTCATAAAGATATTCAAGGACTGGGATGGGTTAATTGTCAATGGGTTAATTATCTAAGGAGGAATACTTAAGGTGTTGTCAGGGTATTTAACAAAGTTTTGTATTTTCATTAGAGTTTGGCATGGTTCAGGAAAGGGGTTGTCAGGGAGTCGTGTGAACTTTTGGCACCCTTCCAAAGGTACATCCTGAGGACATGCTGAAGATTAACTTCCTTATGAACAGAGACAGCTATTACAGGCCCAGCTCTTCAACAAGCATTGTTTCACCTAAGTAGAGCTAGTACTAAAAACTCCTTGTAATGTACCCATCTCCTGTAATAGTATGGTCACTTAATCACCTTCATTTACTTTACTGAATGATGACCATACCTATATGTCTTCTTAACCATTCTCAACATATGATTACTTACTGTTTAAAGTGACACACTTTTTGCTCTAAGAACATCTTATCCCCCAAACTCGTCCACAAATATTCTGGTGAATTTCAAATCTTAAATGCTTAAATTTTTCAGCTCCCAGAAAAAACTGGAAGTTTATCTTTTATAAATATGTCTCCGGTGTGGTCTTGGGATATAAGCGAGCCGGATGGTGACCAATTAGACTTGCCAAGTGTATCATTTTTAAGAGATAAGTCTCTTCACACCCATTCTTGATTTCTGCAATAAGCTGAACTCCCTGTGAACATATTCATTTTTGCTCACTTTCAATTAATTCTTCTTGTAAATAATATATCAAACTGTTGCATCAATGCTTTTTTATTGTAAAATGATATAATTGGAAGTTTTAAAGATTTTTAAAGATTTTACGACATTTAATCTCCCCCATGAAAATTAGACAGGCTTGTAAATATAGGACCTTGACTTAGAGAATAAGGTACATGTAATAAAAGTCTATATAATACATAAACTTGACCACAAATATTTAAAAACTTAGCGGTCTCTAATTTTTATATTGACCTTGCATTAACTGATCGAAAAACAGTCTGGAAATGAAGAATTGTTTATCTGGACTGAAGTAATAGATTTGACAGAAATAATCTGAACTGCCTTAACAATCATTACTGACAAAATAGTTTTGACAAAAAACAATAGTTTGGACAGAAATTGGATGGTAAAAATAACCTGATTAACATTGTACAATCCTCTAGTCCCCAGAGACCTTATACTATCATATACTTTGTGATCGTAAAGAGCAAAGTAATATTTGATAGATATGAAAAAAAATCATAAAACTGGATCATGGTGCTACAAGGATGATAATGTTGACACCATTCCTGTTCCGTGTTGGACAGACATACATCATTCCCGTGTCAGTTTGGCGTCATACATCAGGTCAGGGCTGTTTGATAATAATAGCAGGTTGTCACTGTTAATTACAAGACAATTAAACTTGGGTAAATATGTTAATGGCTTAAATTACTGTTTAAATAACAGTACCTGAAAATGACTTTCTCTCTTTAATTAATTACCTACTCGTTAGGTAACGCTTCACCTATTTACACATCTGTTAACTAGGAGATCTATATTTCCGATATTACGCTTACCTTATGTAATGCTAGTGAACGCTTTAAAACTTTTATAATTGTAATTTATTGCAACCTTTTCAACATTGGAATGGGACGACGATATATACTTTAAATTTGCAGGGAGGGGTACTTTTCCCTCGTGACTGGGACATGTCACCGAAGACACAGTGGAGGGGCATCATAACTCATCAGATAAACTACACTGACAGCTGTCCCCTGGTGTTTGCCAACACAATTTTGTCTTCTAATTTAAGATAATTAGGATCATTTTAGACATTTCACAGATGCAGATTACACAATATGTACACACAAATTTATGGATATTATTTTGTTTGTCCTGATACAATCTATTCTGACCATTGCTCACACATATTTTTGTGTATTTTGTAAGTGTCAGCCAATACTAAGAGTTTAGGAGAGCTATAAATGGTGAGCAAGGTTCTTCATAAATAACATGTTTGGCAATGTCAAACTTTACACATATATACACATGCACTGGAACATTGGAAGAACTCCAAATTATCATTGTTTCTTTCACCGGCTTAAATGTTCCTGACATGTTCATTAAAGTACTATTTTACGTGGGATGATGATGATGAAGTAAGAGGTAATAATACGTCTATTTACAGGAACATGTTTTAGATTTTAATGTAAAGAATCATCCAGTATTTGACAAGGATAACAAAACCAGATAAATTTTAATATCTTGCTGTCCTGAAAATCCATCCTTATTTGTTTACTGGTTTCTTGTCATCCGTATAAGAGATTCCTTTCTCTCATTCCTGTGTGGATATATGGCCGAGCTGTCCAGGGTAAGAAAGGTCAGGAGTAGGAAATGTCTATCTTACACCCCATTTCTTGTGTGTGATGTCAGAGCGGAAAACAATGACATAATATCACAAATTCAGGAACATTCCGATGCAGCTAGCCTGGGTTTTTTACCCAAATAAAAAATCCCATAGGTGGAATTTCCCTATCCTACACCCCAAGAATGAAAACGTCTTTCATTTTTTACTAATAGATGAATATAATTAAATCTTGATTGTTTAAGAGATTACTACAATGTCTTCAATGACTGACAATTTTTCTGCTATCACCACATTCCTAAGTGCTTTTAACTCTATAAAGAAATTTCAGAATCATAGCAGCCTCCAGTTACGTGCGTAACTGTAATTGCATGTTGAAAAATCTTAAAAACACTGTTTACTTGTTTTTGTTTTTCTCCACATTATTTTTCTATAATTAATTCATTTTTTCTCCAGCCTTGGATGATATTACTGCACACTATTATAGCTATAAATGCCACAAAAAGCACCATTTGTTACCGAGAATGGCACGCCATCAGTCATAGCTTTATGTAGACGGAGACAGGATGATGGTAAATTTCACAGATGATGAACTGATTTTTTTAGTAAATCTGAAGTTTTCTCCACAGTGGTTCCATTAGTTTGCAGGTGTCAGCAACCATAGAACGATCTTTTTTTAAATGCCCAAGATTATACACGTTTTAAAGGACTTAATATGGATATCTTTAACTGACCTCATGTTAATTAGAATAGCCAGTACGGCAAACATCTGGGAAACAATTCTATTTGTGTATGTATGATTTCTGTAGGTTTTTTAATTTCCTGAATATGTAATCCGAAAGATGCCATTTCAGTACTGATACACTGTTGTGGGATTGTACAACGTTACAAGATGTGCAGTGCATGCGCAATGCGTGCACGATGTGCGAATAATTAAAATCTGGATGATTCTTGCTTGCGCACATTTGTGTGGACGATGGACAAATGTTGTGCGATGACAATCGTGGTTGGTATAAATTGAGAAATGGCTTAACAATATATACGGCTTCGTGTTTAAACATATAAACTTCATTTTTAAGTATATGCTGATCTTTCTATATTTTCTTAAATCTAGAAAAGGTGATTTTGGTGTTTTTTAAATGACCCAAATCGACATATAAAGTAACACATATGGACATGGTAACGTATCCAGGTAAACATAGCCACTTTGTACCTAAACCTTGACCGTAGTTTTCCTCACCCAGGGCGCTTACGTAACTGGCAAAAGTGTGAAAACCAGGTGAAGGGGAGCTATATAGACCAAAACAAATGCAAATAACAAATACTTAAAGCTGACAGTGAAAGTTAAAAAGCTTTCAATTGAGATTTAAAAAAAAAGGTTATGTTTTTCTGGTTAAGAGATCTTTCCCATCTCTTCCTTCTACCGTTTCTAAACGGTATAAAAAGGGTATAAAAAGTGCATCACCTGTCTAATCGGTTACCATTTGTTCACAAGGTGCCACTATTTTACTATTTATATAGAACACTTTCACTCACAATTTTTTTTACTAACGTTTTGTATCAGATCAGTTGCATAAAATTGAAATAGAACACATTAAAGATATCATTTATCTAAGAAAAGTGGACATAGTAGTAAAATACAATCAATTAAAATATATAATNCCCCCCCCCCCCCCCCACCAAAAAAAACCCAGCCCTAAAAGAAGCAAACATACGATGAACGCACGCTAATGCCAACCTTTTAGATATCCAAATAGTGATAACCTTCTGTGTAAAAATAAAACTAATTCCAATCATTTCCATGAGAACGGTTCAATTATCAAATTCCACATTGTTGACTATACACACCTGGGAGTGTCGCATTTTGCACCTGTTTGCTAGTAAAGCATCTACACGACGAAGACTAAGAGTTCATAATGAAGTTTTTGTGTGTTGGTGCAGTTCTATGCACGAGAAAGACCGTTGTTATATATGGGATTTATAGAAGTATGTTCAGAAATATACCTTTTATTTTAGATACACAATTTTCAAGAATGTGCCATAAGTAACAACCAGCTTGGCAGTGTTTCAAAGTACTCAGTTGAGTGTGTTTGATATTTGATATCGGTTGCCGATCAGGGTGCGCGGTGCATTGAATCGCAAGACGGTCAGTTGTAGAATGATAACCGATTTGACAGGTAATGCACTTTTTATACCCAGCGGGACCCATTCACGTTCCAAGAAAGGAAAAAACTAAAATGTCTGCACTAGAAACGATAGTCGGAAGTTATGGTGAGGATCTCAAAACAAGATTTTTTTTTTATTTTCTTTTAATCTCAATTGAAAGCTATTTAGCTTGCACTGTCAGCTTCAACATCCAGTTGTGTTTTCATAACGGTCATACAATATCACATATCAGCTCTCTTTGTCAGGGCACAGGCCAGGTAACACTTTGGTCAATCATCAAAATGTTATTTACCTGTTCTGTTACCTGGGATCTAAAGCCATTCTTGATAGTCTAACAGTCACTGTAATGCTGTGTAACATGCATTGTATAATTACACATAATCCTAATTAATTTGATGAGAAATTTATTTATGCAGTGTTCCTTATTCCATTAGAGGGTTCTAGATTTTCTTCTTTCCGTAATTATAACTATATATATACTATATCAACCAATTGTACCAAATTGCACAGTTGTACGCACCATGTGTGGACGATGTGTGGAAGGTGTGTGCACAATGTGTGCATGCTATTTTTGGTGAATTGTGCGATCCCACAACTGTAGTAACTATTTATGGAATAAATATTTGTGGAAAATTTTATTTTTTATAAGAGTCTTTGAGTTTTCCTTAATGTGAAAATTATTCTCTTGTGGGAATAAAGTGATAAACAGTTCTTAGCTTCGAAACAGGAGATTATGATTCCAAAAGGGTTTACTGTTTGTTAGAAATGAAGTATTTGACATCAGCGGCTTGTGCATGAATCTTCAGGTGGACGCTTGACTGTCCGAGTAAACACTTACCTAAGTAGTTCCTACTCCTTCCCATCTCTGTGATACTGATGTTACAGGCCCCTGCAGGGATCTGTGTGATCAAGTTGTATCCACTTGGAAGATGTGTTCGAGTAAATATTCCGGATATAACCTTGCACGAGGTGTTGTCTCCATCGCACACACCACACCCATCTCGCTCCAGTCCAGATCCGACCACACCATCACAACCCGCCTTCTGTAATACAACAAAGTTTGGGTAATTTTATAAAATAATCAACATTTACAGGGACAAGTAGATCAAAGAAAGGATCCATCTTAAATCTCAAGATCTGTCTAGTTGCCTTATTAGCAGTAGCTGAAGTTTGAGACAAACATGAACATTTATAAACAGATGTAGAAAAACAAAAAACATGACTTAAAATGAAAAGACAAAGACATTTGAGAACAAGAGATATAAAAATACCGATAGGCTATAGATAAAAAACAATAAGGTATATATGATTGATAAATACCGATAGGCTATAGATGGAAGACAATAAGGTATATATGATGGATAAATTCCGATAGGCTATAGATAAAAAACCAATAAGGTATATATGATGGATAAATACCGATAGGCTATAGATAAAAAAACAATAAGGTATATATGATTGATAAATACCGATAGGCTATAGATAAAAAACAATAAGGTATATATGATGGATAAATACTGATAGGCTATAGATAGAAAACAATAAGGTATATATGATGGATAAATACGGATAGGCTATAGATAGAAAACAATAAGGTAAATATGATGGATAAATACCGATAGGCTATAGATAAAAAAAACAATAAGGTATATATGATCGATAAATACTGATAGGCTATAGATAGAAAACAATAAGGTAAATATGATGGATAAATACTGATAGGCTATAGATAAAAAAACAATAAGGTATATATGATGGATAAATACCGATAGGCTATAGATAGAAAACAATAAGGAAAATATGATGGATAAATCCTGATAGGCTATAGATAAAAATCAATAAGGTATATATGATTGATAAATACCGATAGGCTATGGATAAAAAACAATAAGGAATATATGATGGATAAATACGGATAGGCTATAGATAGAAAACAATAAGGAAAATATGATGGATAAATGTCGATAGGCTATAGATAACAAACAATAAGGTATATATTATGGATAAATACCGCTAGGCTATAGATAGAAAACAATAAGGGAAATATGATGGATAAATCCCGATAGGCTATAGATAAAAAAACAACAAGGTATATATGATGGATAAATACTGATAGGCTATAGATAGAAAACAATAAGGTATATATGATGGAGAAAAAGATGAAAGATGGACAAGACGTACAGTACTAAAGGACAATTAAGATTACTGCATGCTTTGATAGAAAGAATGTAGAAGATAGTTTGTGCTTTACATCCAAGGCTATTAGTAGGTATGTTCATTTAAGGGAGAGCCAGGTTATGACGGTGGAGGATAATCCCAGTACCCTGGGGGTCAAACCACAGACTTGTGGCAAGTACCATAAAACCCCATGTAACTTGCGCACTTTTTTTTCAGAAATTTAATACCCAAAGTGGGGGGTGCGTAAAATACACAGGTATAGAAAATTTCAATTTTTTTTCAGGAAAAGATCGACGATTCTGGGAGATCGCCATCTTGGATTATTTCCCTTGGTACACGAAACTCTAAGACAAATGACGATCAACAAATTTATTTATGTGAAACATTAATAAAAGATACATATTGTGTTGTTATGTGAGTTTATGTAAAAAGTATTATTAAATAGGTACCCGTTAACAAAAAAAGTTTAGCCAAATTCCTATGCCAGAGAATCGCCGATGAAACTTACAACATTACGTTTCGACATCTCGGTGCGTTTCCCCATACTATTACGAAAATGTAGTTGTTCAATTTAAGCTCCGTTCCATGTAAGTTCTGTAAGGTTTTTTTCAAATCGCCTATGCGTATACGTATAGCATGGTTTTTTTCCGGCCCACTTTCATGTTGATCTCGCGTCTAACATTACGTAAACACGTGATTGATAATAACCTCGTGAATTATTTCAATATTTATTAAATGAAGCATCGTAAAAATAGTCTGCGTTAACTATTTTTTTCCTTGGAGTAGATTTGAAGAGGATGTATTGATTGTCCACACTTCTAGTATAAACATGTTTTTTATAATGCCTTATCAGTCAAATCAGTCTGTACTTATGACAATGCAGTAGGGCTTCGTAATTCACGCCACGTGTTGGCGAGTGAAAAAAACAACAACACGGTCCGTCGATCGCGACTGCAAATCATTTCAATAAGTAGAGCTATTGTTAACGGGTAATCACAGAGATAGTGTTAGCTAATTACTGCATTGTAATTTGTAAAAAATATCGCCAAACCCAGACTTAGATAATCTAATTCCGTGGCCAAACTGAACTGTGACATGACCTGGTTTGAAGTGACGTAACCCAAGCCGCCATGATGAGCCCTTCTCACTGATCGTAATTATGATCAATAAAAGGTATCTAATTATGTCTTTCACCAGGAGATATGCACCAGCGGTTACTAAACATCGAATTACTTATTAATTGATATGTTTTTGTAAGCAAGTAGATGTTTTATTAAAATATTGCTAAAATGAATTGATGTATGCCGATATGCGCACACGTGTGTGCCATGTGTGATCAGATAATTCAAAAAATAATTCGAAAACAAGCAACAAAATACACATTTTACGTAGTTTCTTCTTGGTTTTAAATATCATTTTACATCAATGAAAAAAAATATCATAGAAATATATTTATTTATTTTTTATTCAGAGATCAATTTTCGGAGCATGAACATCGGGTTTTTTTCCAGATTTTTTGGGTGCGCAAAATATTCGAGTAGAAGCTTTTTTCCCGATTTTCAGCCTCAAAAAGTACCTGCGCAAATTACACAGGTGCGCAAATTACATGGGTTTTTACGGTACCTAGTGACTGTCCCATATAGGCCTCGATCCTGTGACGCAGTGTTGGAAGGCTAGTGATCATAGACGGTCAGATGTCTTAATCACTTGGCCACCACTGCCCCAGACAGAAGTTAGACATTGAAAAGCAAACGCTTTCGGGACATAAGTTTGAGACAGCCCTTTACTGTGATGGCAGCTTTGAGACAGCCCTTTACTGTGATGGCTTTTCTGTTGCAGTGAAGGATCCCTGCTAGGAAGCCTATAGAATGTGATCTGACCTTTTGACCTGCTAGCAAATTTAAAATGCTGTTTATTTCTATCTCTTTTAAATTTCGTTTAAACGGTTTTCATATATCACGAATGTCTGCATCATTTTGCAGAATGATATTAATTCTTTATCAATATGGTATAACTTCAGTTGAATGCACAGTGCAGGTATTCAAATAGACCCCTACTGTTGTATGTAATAAAATAGTTTATAGTAAACGACTATTCATCATTTAACATGCAGTACATGTACACAGGTATGTTAATAAAAGGTATGTTTACCAGTATTATACAGGTATGTAATAAAAGTATGTGTAATGGTATTAATAGGTATATATACAGGTATATATAACCAGTAATACAGTCATAAAAGCAAATAGGTAATAGCCGCAGTACAAAATTTGTCAAATTTTCGAGGCCAATCCAACCCTTTCTCAGCACAGACGCATGATCAATAACATATCAGAGCATAAAAGACTGGGGTACAGTCCCCATGAAACAATAGTACATCACAAAATACATAACAAGAACATGACTTATTACTTATATCATATGTTTATGTTAATGCATATCCGTACGGCTGGCTCTATAACTATACCAGTTATACAGTTATATATATGTACCGTAAAAACCCATGTAATTTGTGCACTTTTTTTCCAGAAATTTAATACCCAAAGTGCGTGCGTAAAAAACACAGGTATAAGAAATTTCAAGCTTTTTTAAGGAAAAGATCGGCGATTCTGGTAGACCGCCATCGTGGATTATCTCCCTTGTTTTACGGAATTCTAAGACAAATGACGATCAACAAATTTATTTATGTCAAACATTAATAAAAGATACAGTTGATAAAAAAATGTGTTGTTACCGGAGTTTATGTGAAAAGTATTATTAAATAGGTAACTGTTAACAAAGAAAGTTTAGCCAAATTCCTATGTCAGAGAATCGCCGATCAACTTAATTGCGTTTCAACAACTCGGTGCGTTTTCCCCATAAGCTTACTATTACAACAAGAGGCCCATGGGCCTTAACGGTCACCTGAGTCCTACAGTATTTATTTTTGTTGTTGAAATATGTACCAATTTGAGTAAAAAATAGTTAAGTATAATGTTAACTTAACTTTGTCAGGACCATGAGCTGATCATTCCTAGACGGATTTTAAGTGAGATCGGCCTATTAGAACTTGTTTTTAAGTTTGAAATAGGTATTTACAAAATAGCGGCCATGGCGGCCAAATTGTATTTCTGATTGACCCAAAAAATAACAACACTTTGTCAGGACCATGATTCGATCATTCCTACAAAGTTTCAGTTCAATCGGCCTAGCAGAACTTGACTTTAGGTTTGAAATAGTTTTTCAAAATGGCGGCCATGGTGGCGATATTGGATTTCTGATTGACCTGAAAAATAACAACACTTTGTCAGGACTATGAGTCGATCATTCCTACCAACTCTCAGTTCAATCGGCCCGGCAGAACTAGACTTTAAGTTTGAAATAGTTTTTCAAAATGGCGGCCGTGGCGGCCATATTGGATTTCTGATTGACCTGAAAAATAACAACACTTTGTCAGGACCATGAGGCGACCATTCCTACCAACTTTCAGTTCAATCGGCCCAGCAGAACTTGACTTTAAGTTTGAAATGTAAAATGTTAACGGACGACGGACGACGGACGACGACGGACGAAAACGGATAGCAATAGGTCACTTGAGCTAAAGCTCAGGTGACCTAAAAATGTAGTTGTTCAATTTAAGCTCCATTCCATGTAAGTTCTGTTAGGTGTTTTTTTCAAATCCCGGCTCACTTTCATGTTGATCTCGCGTCTAACATTACGTAAACACGTGATCAATAACAACCTCGTGAATTATTTCAATATTTATTAAATGAAACATCGTAAAAATAGTCTGATTTGAATTTTTCCCAATTGGAGTAGATTTGAATAGGATGTATTGATTGTCCACGCTTCTAGTATAAACATATTTTTTTATAATCCCATATCGGTCAAATCAGTCTGTAGTTATGACAATGCAGGGCTTCGTAATTCACGCCACGTTTTGGTGAATGAAAAAAAAAAAAAACATGGTCCATCGTTCGCAACTGCAAATCATTTCAATTAGTAGTGCTATTGTTAACGGGTAATCACAGATATAGTGTTAGCTAATTACTGCATTGTAATTTGTATAGACTGTAATGTTGAGAAGTGTCAATAATTTACGCTGAAGCATGCGATCCTACCTGGCCTTTTGTCCGGGACCAGACGATGTGGGTGAAGTTATGCCCTCCGGTTAACTTACCTATAAATGTCACCAAACCAGCAGTCATGACCACAGATGACCGATTTTAATAACTTTACAGTAGGTAAAAATTGTGTGGCCAAAACATATCGCCAAACTGAACTGTGACATGACCTGGTTTGAAGTGACGATACCCAAGCCGCCATGATGAGCCCTTTTCACTGATCGTAATTATGATCAATAAAAGGTATCTAATTATGTCTTTCACCAGGAGATATGCACCAGCGGTTACTAAACATCGAATTACTAATTAATTGATATGTTTTTGTAAGCAAGTAAATGTTTTATGTAAAATATTGCTAAAATGAATTGATGTATGCCGATATGCACACACGTATGTGTCATGTGTGATCAGATATTTCAAAGGAAACAAACAACAAAATACACATTTTACGCAGTTTCTTCTTAGTTTTAACATCATTGTACCTGTAAACAATACTTATGAACATACTTATAATAAACGAATTACAAAAATCCTAAGAATCCCAAGCGGTTTGTCATTCATTTTCTGGGATCGATTTTCGGAACTTGAAAAAAATAAATTACACAGGTGCGCAAATTACATGGGTTTTTACGGTATACGAATAGATATTTATATAGGTAAGTCTATAAACAGGTGACATAAGGTAAATATGTATGTAAACTACTATAATATAGGTATTTGTACATGTAAGTATATATACAGATATGTATGCAGGTATGTTCAAATGTGTTCAGGTACATAGATCTATATACAGGTATATATAACGTATATTTGCATGTTAATTCTCACCAATTGATACAAACTTGAATTTGCACAAATCATTACACAAAACACATCAAACACTTTACAGAAAAATATTTCAGAAACAAAAAAGGAGCTTAAACACAATATTATCTAACAATAACATAACTGAAGTTTGCACAACTCAACCCGTCTGATCCTACTTGTTATTTACTTATCTCCACTCCGAGTGCTGCCTATAACAATTGAACAATGATGTCAATTCTATATCTCACCTGTACAAACATAGCACCTGTATTTTACACAGGAAGATTTCTCCTCGTCCTTGTCTATGATAAGAGAGATATTTCTCCTTACAATATTATTGTTTCTCACCTGTTTGATAAATGTACATATTTTAAAGAGCAAAAACTTGGATGACATATATTGTTATAGAATAGTACAGGTACATTTATTTGCGCACTGAATCTCGGTATATAATTAAACAAATAGTATAACAATAGATTTTTCATACCACACATAAATAAACATAAAAGAGATCCCAGAGGGATCTTGGCACCCACCATCATAAGATCTTCATTAGTTCTTTGTAAGTTTTAAAATATTATCCCTACCTTTCTCTTGTCTATTTGACTTGAAGCTCAAAATATGGGAACAGGCAGAACTTACTTATACCATTTTGATAACGATCTGTCCAATAGTGATAATAACCAGTGACTGTCATAATCAAAGATGGCTGTCTGGTGGCTACTCTCTTTATTCTATCCGTCTCAAAGTGAATCCTGCAATACTATAAAGACATTTTACCAACAAAAGATGACAAGAATAGTTGAATCTCAGGTCAGGGAGAGCAGTATCCCAGGTCAGGGAAAATAGTATCCAAGGTCAGGGAGAATAGAATCCAAGGTCAGGGAGAATAGTATCCCAGGTCAGGGAGAATAGAATCCAAGGTCAGGGAGAATAGTATCCCAGGTCAGGGAGAACAGTATCACAGGTCAGGGAGAATAGTATCCTAGGTCAGGGAGAATAGTATCCCAGGTCACTGAGAATAGAATCCAAAGTCAGGGAGAATAGTATCCCAGGTCACTGAGAATAGAATCCAAGGTCAGGGAGAATAGTATCCCAGGNATCCAAGGTCAGGGAGAACAGTATCCCAGGTCAGGGAGAACAGTATCCCAGGTCACTGAGAATAGAATCCAAGGTCAGGGAGAATAGTATCCCAGGTCACTGAGAATAGAATCCAAGGTCAGGGAGAATAGTATCCCAGGTCACTGAGAATAGAATCCAAGGTCAGGGAGAATAGTATCCCAGGTCACTGAGAATAGAATCCAAGGTCAGGGAGAATAGTATCCCAGGTCACTGAGAATAGAATCCAAGGTCAGGGAGAATAGTATCCCAGGTCACTGAGAATAGAATCCAAGGTCAGGGAGAATAGTATCCCAGGTCACTGAAAATAGAATCCAAGGTCAGGGAGAATAGTATCCCAGGTCAGGAAGAACAGTATCCCAGGTCAGAGAGAATAGTATCCAAGGTCAGGGAGAGCAGTATCCCAGGTCACTGAGAATAGAATCCAAGGTCAGGGAGAATAGTATCCCAGGTCAGGGAGAACAGTATCCCAGGTCATAGAGAATAGTATCACAGGTCAGGGAGAATAGTATCCCAGGTCAGGGAGAACAGTATCCCAGGTCAGGGAGAATAGAATCCAAAGTCAGTGAGAATAGTATCCCAGGTCAGGGTGAACAGTATCCCAGGTCATAGAGAATAGGATCACAGGTCAGGGAGAATAGCATCCCAGGTCAGGGAGAACAGTATCCCAGCTCAGGGAGAACAGTATCCCAGCTCAGGGAGAACAGTATCCCAGGGCAGGGAGAATAGTATCCTAGGTCAGGAAGAACAGTATCCCAGGTCAGGGAGACCAGTATCCAAGGTCAGAGAGAACAGTATCCAAGGCCAGGGAGAGCAGTATCCCAGGTCACTGAGACTAGAATCCAAGGTCAGGGAGAATAGAATCCAAAGTCAGGGAGAATAGTATCCCAGGTCAGGGATAATAGTATCCTAGGTCAGGGAGAATAGTATCCTAGGTCAGGGAGAATAGTATCCTAGGTCAGGTGAATAGTATCCCAGGTCAGGGAGAACAGTATCCCAGGTCACTGAGAATAAAATCCAAGGTCAGGGAGAATAGTATCCCAGGTCAGGGAGAACAGGATCCCAGGTCAGGGAGAATAGAATCCAAAGTCAGGGAGAATAGTATCCCAGGTCAGGGATAATAGTATCCTAGGTCAGGGAGAATAGTATCCAAGGTCAGGGAGAATAGTATCCCAGGTCACTGAGAATAGAATCCAAGGTCAGGGAGAACAGTATCCCAGGTCAGTGAGAACAGTATCCCTGGTCAGGGAGAATAGTATCCTAGGTCAGGGAGAATAGTATCCTAGGTCAGGTGAATAGTATCCCAGGTCACGGAGAACAGTATCCCAGGTCAGGGAGAATAGTATCTTAGGTCAGGGAGAACAGTATCCCAGGTCACTGAGAATAAAATCCAAGGACAGGTAGAATAGTATCCCAGGTCAGGGAGAACAGGATCCCAGGTCAGGGAGAATAGAATCCAAAGTCAGGGAGAATAGTATCCCAGGTCACTGGGAATAGAATCCAAGGTCAGGGAGAATAGTATCTTAGGTCAGGGAGAATAGTATCCTAGGTCAGGGAGAATAGAATCCCAGGTCAGGGAGAACAGTATCCCAGCTCAGGGAGAACAGTATCCCAGGTCAGGGATAATAGTATCCCAGGTCAGGGAGAATAGTATCCTAGGTCAGAGAGAACAGTATCCCAGGTCACTGAGGACAGTATCCCAGGTCAGGGAGAATAGTATCTTAGGTCAGGGAGAACAGTATCCCAGGTCACTGAGAATAAAATCCAAGGTCAGGGAGAATAGTATACCAGGTCAGGGAGAACAGTATCCCAGGTCATAGAGAATAGTATCACAGGTCAGGGAGAATAGTATCCCAGGTCAGGAAGAACAGTATCCCAGGTCAGGGAGAATAGAATCCGAAGTCAGGGAGAATAGTATCCCAGGTCACTGGGAATAGAATCCAAGGTCAGGGAGAATAGTATCTTAGGTCAGGGAGAACAGTATCCCAGGTCACTGAGAATAAAATCCAAGGACAGGTAGAATAGTATCCCAGGTCAGGGAGAACAGTATCACAGGTCAGGGAGAACAGTATCCCAGGTCAGGGAGAACAGTATCCAAGGTCAGAGAGAATAGTATCCTAGGTCAGGGGTAGTATATTAAATATGATAAATATATCTTCTGTCGTTGAAGAATGGGTAGAGGGTACTGGAGAGACATGCATAGCCCAAGACAAGATTAAACAATACTATATGGATACAATCTAGACAGTGTTGGAAAAATCACTAAACACTTGTTATAATCATTTATTTTTTTCACAATGAAACCAGCTCAATAAACTAGCAACAGTGTTTAAGTCTGACCCAACAGCTACTGAATGTGTTACATTACATGGCTGTGCAATGCCCACCCCGCCTACTGCAAAACAAAACCATGGTATTTCATTATTGAAACCTATAAGACCCTAAGATCTTGTTCTTTATAAAATTCATGAAAAAAAAAAATTGAGCTCAAAGAGATTAACATTATCACAGTACGGGCGGTACCAATAATTCATGTTTGAGACGTGATAAAAATATCTCTTTTTTTTTTTTATTACACAGAGGAATTCATTATCAAATACATACAACTGTAAGTGAAATCACGCCTATCAATTTTCATGTTGGTTATATCTAGTCTATTTTGACGAAGAGGGAAAGTTGCATGCCACAGTTTGTAAAATTGGTGTCTTTTGTAGAGGAAGAAATTAAACGGAGCCCCAATAGATTTGACAGTAACACACATACCACCCTAGACTCAAGTATCACTTTAATTAAGACTTGCAGCTTTAATTAAGTGGAAATGTCTTCACATAATCTTTTATAATTACACGAACCCTGTTGACGACGTCCATTGTGCAGATGTACGTCAAAGGGTGTCGAGGTACGTGGATAGTCCTGGAAGTAAGGCGATACTGTATTTACCTGGCGTTTATGTACACCCCCCTTGTAATCTGCCGACCTGAGCCTCACATATAGCCGACACTGTCTCTTACACTCTGACAAGATCATCATGATATTTCAAATCCTGTATGTTTGTTCGTACAGGTTGTAGCAGTAATGTCTACCTTAAAACATCAACCCCTCTGATCTTGGCAATGGGTGTTTTTTCGAATCACTTGCTAAATTTGACAGTTATCTATTGACTGTCTACAAAAAACACAGTTATGAAACTTATCTCTTGTCACTCACGCCTGCTGATCAAATGAGCTGGCCGATCAATACGATGTCTCCTGTACACAAACTAGTGTGTTCATGACGAGATGAAAAATGATTAAATAACACTTAATCAGGACCTAAAATTAAGAACGGGCCAAATGTAAGGATATTTTTCATCACAAGAACCACTAGAAGAGCTATTTACATACATTATTTGGAGCCTGTAGTTGCCAGGACTCTATGAGAGATGCCCATAAAAGAGATGTACATTAACTGACTCAGATAAACGGTCAATACAAGCCAACGTTCCCGTCCAATAGTACCCGTGAGGGACTTATAAACATTTGTTCAGTCTTCAGGAGTTTTGGCTTAGTTTCAGATTTACATCCATAATAGTTTAAAGCTGAACGTAATAAAACATGATTATTAATTTTTTTTGTAGAAATCCTAACAAGATATGAGGTAGATAACCTCAGTCTGATAATTACACCATCACATTTATACAAACAGCTAGTTCTACCTATAGACCCACAGTGACTATCTGTATACTGACAAACAGGAACAAACACTCCCTTACATAGTCACAATGACCCATAATAAAACATTGACAAACACCTCCCTTACACTTTGATGAGGAGAAGCATCACAACAGAATCATATTGCCCAACTGTAGACTATTGACACATCCCAAGATCTATCATCGGCAATCATATTGAGGCGCATTATCAGTAACAAGTATGTGTATAGACAATCAGGCTCATTACAAGGGGCATTAATTGAGTCATATTGTCATGCAGTAGAGTATTCACACACACCCTCCATACACTGACAAGAGAAGGGGCAACTAACAAGTGTCACCTTGCCCCACATAGTATGTTATATAGACAATCAGGCTCATTACAAGGGGCATTAATTGAGTCATATTGTCATGCAGTAGAGCATTCATACACTGACAAGAGAAGGGGCATCTAACACCAGTATCACATTGCTCCAAATAGTATGTTACAGACAATCACCCTTATAAGGAGGGCAGTAACTAAGTCATACTGTTATGCAGTAGAGTATTGACACACTTCCTCTATACATCGACAAGAGGGAAAGAGATCATAACTGAGTCACATACATGGTCCAACAGTACACTATCTGACAACCAAACACAAGAGGAAGGGCATCAACTGACATTGTCACATCATTCCAACTAATCCTGAAACATTCACAAATGTGATATATATTGAGTATAAACAAACACATTAACATGTTATCACAACATTTAGAGTGGAGGTTACTGGCAACTTATCAGACTTTATGTGAGGTTTCCAGCACCTGTGTTCTACAGGAAGTAAAGTCAACACAGGTAGCAGGGCTTTATTGGTTTCAATTAGATCTTTATCTCTAGGATTCTTAATCCCTCAGTTCGGCCACCTGTCTACAATCCGGCCAGCTTTGGACAATGGTCAAGGGTAACATCTGATTTAACTTCATAATTCTGAACTGATGTGTATTCTCTCTAGCTTAACTCCTTACCAGCTAAGTACACTTCAGAGGTAGAGGATCATAACTTGAATCTCCCTTCTCAATTACCTGTTTTAGTAGTTGATCCGATTTCCTATCCTACACAAAGTAGTATATTCTGACCTGCAAGGACTACAAGGACTACACAAATTTGCTGTTATTTCTTATTTACTCAAATCAGAGGTTAAATATCTTGAGTAGGGATTACACAGCAAAGAAAGAAATTTGTTAGGTGTTGTTTGTTTGCAATCCCACTTAACAAGTTTTTTAACTCCCAGCTGAACATGTGTTCCCAATGCGAACTATTCCAACCCTAATAGGTACTGGTAGAACTTTTTCAAACTTAGATTACTAGTAATTTGTTTCGTCTGAGGCACGTACTTGTAGATGTTTAATCTCATCAAGTCATCAATGGCAAACTCAACGGGGTTATCAGGTGTGTACAACCACTCGCGAAATTTAAAACATTCAAGAAATTTAATAGAGTTTTTACATAACTTGGGAAATACATCTACTTGGAATTGCACTTGTATTGCAATTTTCACTTTTTTTTAAATTATGTATAGCTGATATGAATTGAGATTAAGACTTATTTCAATGATTATGATATTAACTCTGTCAATAGAGCAATTTTGTTTAAACTTACCTATATGCCAAAATATAACACTAGACATGTGAAGAACTAGGAATAAT
Organism: Mizuhopecten yessoensis; assembly: GCF_002113885.1. Lineage (NCBI taxonomy): Eukaryota > Metazoa > Mollusca > Bivalvia > Pectinida > Pectinidae > Mizuhopecten > Mizuhopecten yessoensis. The sequence goes on along the minus strand of NW_018407684.1, from coordinate 550,423 downwards.
GTGTCAATGATAAAATATATATTCAAATATGCTCTCTGTAAAAAGAGTTTAAATGAAATGACACCTATACATTTCAGTGGGAATCTTATTCAGAAGACAGATGAATAGTTTTGGGATCAAACATTTTAAAATTAATTCATCAGTCAGAAAGAGATTTCGGTCAAGGATCAGGTCCAATACTGGTGTTCTGTGTTACTGAAAATGAAGGTTAAAAAAATGTATCTCCTCAAAATGTGGATATTAGATAAAAACACAAAGGCATTATTACTTCTTTATAAGATATTGCTTATTTATATTATAAAATATGCCCTTATTTTTCTAGAAATGATATATTTTATTGTTTCTGCCTTTCTCAACCACAATTTATTAACAACATGAAAACTGCTAATAGCAGATACGAGTAACCAGCATATATTTGAGACAGGTTGTAAAGTTGAATTTTAGAAGTTCTTTTTGTTCTGGACTCCTCAGTTCACCTGGTTTTGTTTCTTTGCATTTTGATGTTTTCAGTCCCACTGTTGTTCTGGTGTTTCAAGGCTGTTTTTGAAATAATTTATTTTACACCTTCGATATACATACCACATTTATTCTGCAGTAATTAGCCAGGGGACCCAAAACCCTTTCACCCCTAGGTAACTTTGGTAGACTCTACCATACATTGATCTAGATGAGTCCATTATGGTCTACAGTGGTGAAAGGGTTAATCAAGTGGGCTTATTATAGGACAATAAATAAGCATTGGCTGACATTTTTGCTGAACTGATCCATATCTAGGTGGGCTTATTACCAGGCATGGCCTTACTATCAGATAAATATGGTACTACGTGTACACAGTTATTGCTGAACTGATCTATATCTAGGTGGGCTTATTACCAGGCAAGGGCTTACTATCAGATAAATATGGTACTGCGTGTACACAGTTATTGCTGAACTGATCTATATCTAGGTGGGCTTATTACCAGGCATGGCCTTACTATCAGATAAATATGGTACTACATGTACACAGTTATTGCTGAACTGATCTATATCTAGGTGGGCTTATTACCAGGCATGGGCTTACTATCAGATAAATATGGTACTACATGTACACAGTTATTGCTGAACTGATCTATATCTAGGTGGGCTTATTACCAGGCAAGGGCTTACTATCAGATAAATATGGTACTACATGTACACAGTTATTGCTGAACTGATCTATATCTAGGTGGGCTTATTACCAGGCATGGCCTTACTATCAGATAAATATGGTACTACATGTACACAGTTATTGCTGAACTGATCTATATCTAGGTGGGCTTATTACCAGGCATGGGCTTACTATCAGATAAATATGGTACTACATGTACACAGTTATTGCTGAACTGATCTATATCTAGGTGGGCTTATTACCAGGCATGGGCTTACTATCAGATAAATATGGTACTACATGTACACAGTTATTGCTGAACTGATCTATATCTAGGTGGGCTTATTACCAGGCATGGGCTTACTATCAGATAAATATGGTACTACATGTACACAGTTATTGCTGAACTGATCTATATCTAGGTGGGCTTATTACCAGGCAAGGGCTTACTATCAGATAAATATGGTACTACATGTACACAGTTATTGCTGAACTGATCTATATCTAGGTGGGCTTATTACCAGGCATGGGCTTACTATCAGATAAATATGGTACTACATGTACACAGTTATTGCTGAACTGATCTATATCTAGGTGGGCTTATTACCAGGCATGGGCTTACTATCAGATAAATATGGTACTACATGTACACAGTTATTGCTGAACTGATCTATATCTAGGTGGGCTTATTACCAGGCATGGGCTTACTATCAGATAAATATGGTACTACATGTACACAGTTATTGCTGAACTGATCTATATCTAGGTGGGCTTATTACCAGGCATGGGCTTACTATCAGATAAATATGGTACTACATGTACACAGTTATTGCTGAACTGATCTATATCTAGGTGGGCTTATTACCAGGCATGGGCTTACTATCAGATAAATATGGTACTACATGTACACAGTTATTGCTGAACTGATCTATATCTAGGTGGGCTTATTACCAGGCATGGGCTAACTATCAGATAAATATGGTACTACATGTACACAGTTATTGCTGAACTGATCTATATCTAGGTGGGCTTATTACCAGGCATGGGCTTATTATCAGATAAATGCTTTGCTGCAACGTCATATTCTTGATTTACAATATGACTGTGAAAGCATTTCTGCAACGTGCAGCTAGTTTTATAACATAAATCATCTAGGCCAAAAAATACTGTCCCATCAAAATGTGAAAAAAAGTCCCAGTCACGTACTATACACTGTACACTGTAAAGCGAATACATTAGGTCTATTTCCCCCTACATGTATGACTGTCGTTGGGTTTGGATAAAACAGCCTTGATGCCAACAATCTGATGTCAGCACATTTAGAGAACATGAAAAATTGAGGTTCTGGTTTTCATTGTGTTAATTCTACATCAACAGCTTGATAACCTTAATGCCCTTACTTTTTATTCAACAGGCTGGGTAGTTACCAATTTGTTGTGATGTTGCTATATAAAGATGAATATAATGAGTACAATAACTTTTCAATAAAGGCTCAAAACTACTTCAATTGACATTCCATTTAGTATCCAACTTTAATTCAAATTCATAGTCCAGCACAACTTCAGGAAATACTATCACTAAACTGATTAAAAAAGGCAATATTTTTTTAAATTCAATCTTGTCTTGACAAAGAAATTGGTGGAAACCAAATTTCTCTTGAAATAAAACTCACATATCATTTCATGAATATTATAATGGGTGAATACCTTATTGTACAAGGTCGCACTCTTGAGTTACGTATTTAATTTTAAAAAGGTTGTTGATCAGGTTACCTGTCAAACAGTTAATATGATACAGTAAACCAAACTTTACAGGTGTCGACGATGAAATATCCCTGTGGCTCATCAAAATATCAGCAATAATTTGTTGTCGTCAGCACTTAGTGCAGTGTGCAGGGTGTGTGGCCAAGTACGCAGAAGGAATTTATATCAGTTAGGTCCATATGTGTACCATCACTTTGTAGCTGTGTGAACAATACTGAAATTTATTGGCAGGAGATTTAAACAATAATTACAGTAAATAGATTAATCCTGTCTGTTTCTAATTATGTAACAATTCCACTTTTTCACCTAGTAAATCAACTAACGGTTGGAAACCATTGCAGGATGTTATGGAATATAATGGTTTCTCATCATTGGATGTAAGATTTTTGGAATTATATGGCAGAGATTTTACTTAGACTAAATATATTTCTGATAAGGAACAAATACTGTACACAGATTGTTATTTAAATAGGTGGGCTCTAATATATAGTAGACATATAAATCCTTATTGGCGTAAATAAAAAGTTAAGAATCTATGAGATCCTAGACACACTATAGACCACAGAGTCTATAAATGAAACAAGTCCGAGACATTTCCTTTTGAGACGGCACAATAGGTGAAATATCTCTCCAAGGATACACAGCACGATTGTCGCTACACATTAACTCAATGCAGTACTGGGTGCATCAGTGCAATGACGCAGTGTCGTGTATTGTGTAAACCCTACATGCACTGCAAACACTGTAAGATCATCTGGTCTCCTGTCATCAAACAATACACAAATTAATGACATGACATTCTGTAAATCTTTGGGTTTTATTCTTAAGGAAATCAAAGATAAACATGGGGTGAAATAACCTGCCAACAAGTAGCTCGATGTAGCGAAAACAAAGCATATTTTTACCCGATTTCTCACCCAGATTTAAAATCACACCTGGTAAGATGAGATGACAAGATAAGATTACATGAGATAAGATATATATTATTATAATGTGTACATATGTCACATATCAATACATCATAAAATGCATAACTTTGTAACACTGCAACAATATCCAGGTGAGGGTGACCACTTTTATAAAGTTTTTGTTCTGCTCAGTCGTTTAAAAAAACCTGCACCACAATTAATCTACAGCAATTTCTCCTTCATTTTTCATTGGAAATGTAACACTTAGCAGCATTTGTTTAAAAATAAACTTTCCATACAATCACTTAACACAGAAATGTTTAGGTGCAGATGATGACTTGCAACTTCAGGCAGTCCGTTTTATCACAGCCATTAGAAACCAAATATGGTGTCTGTACAATGTGAGGTCTCCTTTGTTCCCTCGCCTTCCTCTAATAAATTACACCTGTAGCCTCCCTCCCCGTCCTCTAATGAAATACACCTGTAGCCTCCCTCCCCGTCCTCTAATAAATTACACCTGTAGCCTTCCTCCCCGTCCTCTAAAAAATTACACCTGTAGCTTTCCTCCCCGTCCTCTAATAAATTACACCTGTAGCCTCCCTCCCCATCCTCTAATAAATTACTCCTGTAGCCTTCCTCCCTGTCCTCTAATAAATTACACCTGTAGCCTTCATCCCAGTCCTCTAATAAATTACACCTGTAGCCTTCATCCCCATCCTCTAATTAATTACACCTGTAGCCTTCCTCCCCGTCCTCTAATAAATTACACTTGTAGCCTTCTTCCCTGTCCTCTAATAAATTACACCTGTAGTCTTCCTCCCCGTCCTCTAATAAATTACACCTGTAGCCTTCCTCCCCGTCCTCTAATAAATTACACCTGTAGCCTCCCTCCCCGTCCTCTAATAGATTACACCTGTAGCATTCCTCCCCATCCTCTAATAAATTACACCTGTAGCCTTCCTCCCCATCCTCTAATAAATTACACCTGTAGCCTTCCTCCCCGTCCTCTAATAAATTACACCTGTAGCCTTCCTCCCCGTCCTCTAATAAATTACACCTGTAGCCTTCCTCCCCGTCCTCTAATAAATTACACCTGTAGCCTTCCTCCCCGTCCTCTAATAAATTACACCTGTAGCCTTCCTCCCCGTCCTCTAATAAATTACACCTGTAGCCTTCCTCCCCGTCCTCTAATAAATTACACCTGTAGCCTTCCTCCCTGTCCTCTAATAAATTACACCTGTAGCCTTCCTCCCCGTCCTCTAATAAATTACACCTGTAGCCTTCCTCCCTGTCCTCTAATAAATTACACCTGTAGCCTTCCTCCCTGTCCTCTAATAAATTACACCTGTAGCCTTCCTCCCTGTCCTCTAATAAATTACACCTGTAGCCTTCCTCCCTGTCCTCTAATAAATTACACCTGTAGCCTTCCTCCCTGTCCTCTAATAAATTACACCTGTAGCCTTCCTCCCTGTCCTCTAATAAATTACACCTGTAGCCTTCCTCCCTGTCCTCTAATAAATTACACCTGTAGCCTTCCTCCCTGTCCTCTAATAAATTACACCTGTAGCCTTCCTCCCTGTCCTCTAATAAATTACACCTGTAGCCTTCCTCCCCGTCCTCTAATAAATTACACCTGTAGCCTTCCTCCCTGTCCTCTAATAAATTACACCTGTAGCCTTCCTCCCTGTCCTCTAATAAATTACACCTGTAGCCTTCCTCCCCGTCCTCTAATAAATTACACCTGTAGCCTTCCTCCCTGTCCTCTAATAAATTACACCTGTAGCCTTCCTCCCTGTCCTCTAATAAATTACACCTGTAGCCTTCCTCCCCGTCCTCTAATAAATTACACCTGTAGCCTTCCTCCCTGTCCTCTAATAAATTACACCTGTAGCCTTCCTCCCCGTCCTCTAATAAATTACACCTGTAGCCTTCCTCCCTGTCCTCTAATAAATTACACCTGTAGCCTTCCTCCCTGTCCTCTAATAAATTACACCTGTAGCCTTCCTCCCTGTCCTCTAATAAATTACACCTGTAGCCTTCCTCCCTGTCCTCTAATAAATTACACCTGTAGCCTTCCTCCCTGTCCTCTAATAAATTACACCTGTAGCCTTCCTCCCTGTCCTCTAATAAATTACACCTGTAGCCTTCCTCCCTGTCCTCTAATAAATTACACCTGTAGCCTTCCTCCCTGTCCTCTAATAAATTACACCTGTAGCCTTCCTCCCTGTCCTCTAATAAATTACACCTGTAGCCTTCCTCCCTGTCCTCTAATAAATTACACCTGTAGCCTTCATCCCCGTCCTCTAATAAATACACCTGTAGCCTCCCTCCCCGTCCTCTAATAAATTACACATGTAGCCTTCCTCCCCATCCTCTAATAAATTACACCTGTAGCCTTCCTCCCCGTCCTCTAATAAATTACACCTGTAGCCTTCCTCCCCATCCTCTAATAAATACACCTGTAGCCACCCTCCCCGTCCTCTAATAAATTACACCTGTAAGTGTCCATAATCCTAACCTTATGATTAAGGAGGCTTGGAAGGACAGGATTTCATCTTATAACATCCTCCGTCAGTATTGGTGATTACGGATCAGAAGTTTTGACCAGATACTTGTACTAATTTGTATGCCAGGGTTGGCCAGACATCCCTGTCTGACTAAATATATCTAGAAACCCTTTATGACTAGCCCTTACCTGACTGACTTCTGTATGGCAGATTTGCAGACTGACCATTTCTATGTATAACAGATTAACTTTATCCAGCTGCCAATTTTATCCACGCAAGGAAAAAATTCCAACAAAATCTTTTTTATTGTCCTGTAATAAGCACACACCCCTCCTTTCAGTCAGAGATTATGTGTTGTCATGAGTCTTTGAAACTTTTTTGTACTGGGTTATCCAACAAATTTACACAAACCCTGAATTCTTTCTTTACTTGATGTATTTTTGGGGGCAAACCACACTAAATTCAAGCCATTTTGTCTTTGAAACCATGTAGAGACAGGGCTGATTTTCCTAAAGCCATATTGTGCTATGGGAGACTGTACATACAGCTGCATCAGTTGTACTGAAAGAGTTGACATGCTTAATAAACTAAACTTACCTTTACACAAGAGATAACCTACATACACCTGACCAGAATGACTTCCCTTTAACGAGGCATGTTGTATAGATTTACCATAAAAGTGAGAAAAGATTGCCCTTGGAGCTAATGATTGACCATATAAGGTATGTGACATAATTACTGTGATATCTCTGATCAGTGCCTGATAATATGTAAGATACCTATACCTAATATATGTATGACCACGTACATTTTTTGTATTGACCTAGTTAAGGCTTGTCCAATGCAAGTTTTTGTTTGTTTTGAGCCTAATTATCATGATCTAGTGCAGACTTCTTTCTTTTTAACCTACATAGCTTATCATAGTGTTATTTGGACATGCATCCAGGAAGCTGTGAGGTTCAGACCCCAATCCCCACACCCCTCCTTGCCCCTCTCCCTCATCCATATGTAGATTATATACCATCTATGTACATACAATAACAACAACAAGATTGTTTTTTCTGGATTATCACTACACACACCAACAAGCACGATGTATTTTGGACATGACAATGTAATGTTTTACTCTCTAGATACACATGTACCTAATCATTATAAACCAGTGTCTCTAACTACAGTCTCATTAATTACAGAACATGTTTATGTTTGGTACATCTGGGTCAATGTCCAATTTGTGTCCACACTGTACTTGACACAGACCAGGAATGTAAGTAAGGACCTAGATATATTACATCTCTCCTCCGCATTCCTCAGTCAGTAGACTGACACGACACATATTTACAATAATTACTGTACCAACAGAGTTAACTACAAGTTTAAAGCACCATATACTATTGATAATGTAGGCTTTAGAGTTCCATAGAAGATGTTTTTTGATGTGTTTCAATATATCTGAACCCTGTAATCCTGAAAATGGGTTAAAGTAATTCAACTGGTCTTTTATTACATCCAGCTGATTGGCAAATAACAGGAAGCTTTGACAAATAAAGAGAGAAAGTTTTTTTGAGATTATTAACATATTTAACTCCTTTCACCTTGAAATTAGGTCAAGGTGGTTTGGTTAGGTTAGTTTGTGTTTTACATCCTATTAACAGCTATGGTCATTTAAGGACGTGTCAGGTTTTGGTGGTGGAGGAAAGCTGGAGTTCCCAGAGAAAAACCTCCTACCTACGGTCAGTACCTTGCGACTGCCCCACGTAGGCCTCGAACCCGCGACCCAGTGGTGGAGAGCTAGTGGCAGCAGAATGTCAGACGCCTTACCCACCTTGCAGCCGCAGCCACTAGGTCAAGGTAGACTATTTGAACAAATCTGATAGTCCTTTACCACAACTGAATACAAACAAAAACACCAGGACTCTAGGTTTCATACTTCTGTAAAAGAAGCTATTTGAACTTTTTAAACACATCTGATTTAATGACCTTCATGAAAGTTGGTCTATGTTATTTGTTGCCCTTTATTTAAGCATGCTACAGGACAAACGATTCTATCGGAGGTTTTAAGGACATCTGACCTTTGAATGTGGGTCAAGGTAGGCTACAGGACAAATGGTTGTGTCAAGGCTGTAGTTTGAACAAAGCTGATTGCCCTCCACAACAACAAACCATTTACCACCAAGAATCACCAGGATGTGCCAGATTTCTATGTAGAAGTTGTTGTTTAAAGGAAACATTGATGATGGACAGACAACAGCTGCTGCACTATTGCATAAGCACACAAGTACTTTCTGTCAGGTGAACTAAGAATGCATGGTGTATGATATAGATCATATTGGTGTAGGTCAGGTTGATAGATGGTGGCAACACTACACTAACAGCTGAACCTGTACCTATACATCTGACAGGATCTGAATACAGCTGTATGTGGACAGCTCTAGATAGAGTCTGAATACAGCTGTATGTGGACAGCTCTAGATAGAATCTGAATACAGCTGTATGTGGACAGCTCTAGATAGAGTCTGAATACAGCTGTATGTGGACAGCTCTAGATAGAGTATGAATACAGCTGTATGTGGACAGCTCTAGATAGAGTCTGAATACAGCTGTATGTGGACAGCTCTAGATAGGATCTGAATACAGCTAATCTGTGGACAGCTCTAGATAGAGTCTGAATACAGCTGTATGTGGACAGCTCTAGACAGGGTCTGAATACAGCTGTCTGTGGACAGCTCTAGACAGGGTCTGAATACAGCTGTCTGTGGACAGCTCTAGATAGGGTCTGAATTGAATACAGCTGTATGTGGACAGCTCTGTAACGGGTCTGAATACAGCTGTATGTGGACGGCTCTAGATAGGGTCTGAATACAGCTGGATGTGGACAGCTCTAGATAGGGTCTGAATACGGCTGTATGTGGACAGCTCTAGATAGGGTTTGAATACAGCTTTCTGTAGACAGCTCAAGACAGGGTCTGAATCTCTAGATAGGGTCTGAATACAGCTGTGTGTGGACAGCTCTAGATAGGGTCTGAATCCAGCTGTATGTGGACAGCTCTAGATAGAGTCTAAATACAGCTGTATGTGGACAGCTCTAGACAGGATCTGAACACATGCAGCTGTATGTGGACAGCTCTAGATAGAGTCTGATTACAGCTGTATGTGGACAGCTCTAGATAGAGTCAGAATACAGCTGTATGGTGACAGCTCTAGATAGGGTCTGAATACAGCTGTCTGTGGACAGCTCTAGATAGGGTCTGAATCCAGCTGTCTGTGGACAGCTCTAGATAGGGTCTGAATACGTACAGCTGTATGTGGACAGCTCTAGACAGGGTCTGAATACAGCTGTATGTGGACGGCTCTAGATAGGGTCTGAATACAGCTGTCTGTGGACAGCTCTAGATAGGGTCTGAATACGTACAGCTGTATGTGGACAGCTCTAGACAGGATCTGAACACATGCAGCTGTATGTGGACAGCTCTAGATAGGGTTTGAATACAGCTTTCTGTAGACAGCTCAAGACAGGGTCTGAATCTCTAGATAGGGTCTGAATACAGCTGTGTGTGGACAGCTCTAGATAGGGTCTGAATACGTACAGCTGTATGTGGACAGCTCTAGACAGGATCTGAACACATGCAGCTGTATGTGGACAGCTCTAGATAGAGTCAGAATACAGCTGTATGGTGACAGCTCTAGATAGGGTCTGAATACAGCTGGATGTGGACAGCTCTAGATAGGGTCTGAATAAAGCTGTATGTGGACAGCTCTAGATAGGATCTGAATACAGATAATCTGTGGACAGCTCTAGATAGAGTCTGAATATAGCTGTATTTGGACAGCTCTAGATAGAGTCTGAATATAGCTGTATGTGGACAGGTCAAGATAGAGTCTGAATACAGCTGTATGTGTACAGCTCTAGATAGGATCTGAATACAGATAATCTGTGGACAGCTCTAGATAGAGTCTGAATATAGCTGTATGTGGACAGGTCAAGATAGAGTCTGAATACAGCTGTATGTTGACAGCTCTAGATAGGATCTGAATACAGATAATCTGTGGACAGCTCTAGATAGAGTCTGAATATAGCTGTATTTGGACAGCTCTAGATAGAGTCTGAATATAGCTGTATGTGGACAGGTCAAGATAGAGTCTGAATACAGCTGTATGTGCACAGCTCTAGATAGAGTCTGAATACAGCTGTATATGGACAGCTCTAGATAGGATCTGAATACAGATAATCTGTGGACAGCTCTAGATAGAGTCTGAATCCAGCTGTATGTGGACAGCTCTAGATAGTGTCTGAATACAGCTGTATGTGGACAGCTCTAGACAGGATCTGAACACATGCAGCTGTATGTGGACAACTCTAGATAGGGTCTGAATACAGCTTTCTGTAGACAGCTCAAGATAGGGTCTGAATACAGCTGTATGTGGACAGCTCAAGATAGGGTCTGAATACAGCTGTCTGTGGACAGCTCTAGACAGGATCTGAATACAGCTGTATGTGGACAGCTCAAGACAGGATCTGAATACAGCTTTGCATGGACAACTTTAGATAGGGTCTGAATACAGCTTTCTGTAGACAGCTCAAGACAGGGTCTGAATACAGCTTTGCATGGACAGCTCTAGATAGGGTCTGAATACAGCTGTCTGTAGACAGCTCTAGATAGGGTCTGAATACAGCTGTCTGTAGACAGCTCAAGACAGAGTCTGAATACAGCTGTATGTGGACAACTCTAGATAGGGTCTGAATACAGCTGTCTGTAGACAGCTCAAGACAGAGTCTGAATACAGCTGTCTGTGGACAGCTCAAATCAGGGTCTGAATACAGCTGTCTGTAGACAGCTCGAGATAGAATCTGAATACAGCTTTCTGTAGACAACTCTAGATAGGGTCTGAATACAGCTGTATGTGGACAGCTCAAGACAGAGTCTGAATACTGCTTTCCGTGGACAGCTCTAGATAGGGTCTGCATATAGCTGTTTGTAGACAGCTTGAGATAGATTATGAATACAGCTGTCTGTAGACAGCTCGAGATAGATTATGAATACAGCTGTCTGTATAGATATCTCAAGACAGTACAGGGTCTAAATGTAACTAAAATCTACAGCTCAAGACAAGGTTTGATTATAACTAAAATCTCTACAGCTCAAAGACAGGGTCTGAATGTAACTAAAATCTCTACAGCTCAAGACAGGGTCTGAATGTAACTAAAATCTCTTCAGCTCAATATGGGGGTCTGAATATAAATACAATCACTACAACCAGGCAGTGTATAAATATATATCAAAACTCTTTACAACTCAAGAAAGCGTCTAAATAGCTACAAAACTCTTTACAGCTCAAGACGGTTCTGAATATAGTCAACCTTCCTACAACTTGAGACGATTATGAATACAGCCAAATTATCTACAGCTGAAGATCACCTTTTAAAATAGAAACTTTTGATAGGAATCAATAAATATGACATGGAAATAACAACCATATAGATTTATGAGGATTTAAAGTCAAAATTATAACAGGAGGTGCACAGATGTATTTGATCTCAGACACCACAACCACAAGCTTGCCTTCGTAATCTTAGATAATCTCGTAGGTCAGAATCAGTATAAAAGGATCAATCCAAAGGAATGCGGGGATTAAAGCAGTCGCCGAGGCAGGTATAGGGGGTCCTGGGTTGGAATCTCAGGAGTGGGGGCTTGGAGCCTGGGGGGCCTGGGTAGATATCCTCGTATTTATATCATCTATCTCAGCTATTTTGTCTACCTCGAGGTGTTCAAGCTTCGTATCAATTATAAATCAACAGGAATTGACAATCTTTGAGAGTTAAATCAATAAAATATTTACATTTTAAGTGTGCAGGAATGTGATTAGATCTTTATCCAATACAGGATATAAGGTAGATAACTATAAGGCAGCAATGACATTGAAGTCTGAATCACTACGTCATTTCTCATTAAAGAAAAGACTATTTTCACTGGCTCGCTCATTGAAGATTTTTAGAGTTCACTCTTTCTCATTCATTGAATCGAAGAAGTTTACTCTGTCTCCCTCATTGCAAAGGATACATAAATTCACATGGTCTTGCTCATTGAAGAAAAATTAAAAATAACTGTCATCTCTTCTTAAAGAGAAGACCAATGTCACTGGCTCGCTCATTGAAGAAGAAATAAAAAATAACTGTCATCTCTTCTTAAAGGGAAGACCAATGTCACTGTCTCCCTCATTGAAGAAGAAATTAAAAATAACTGTCATCTCTTCTTAAAGAGAAGACCAATGTCACTGTCTCCCTCATTGAAGAAGAAACTAAAAATAACTGTCATCTCTTATTAAAGAGAAGACCAATGTCACCGTCTCCCTCATTGAAGAAGTAACTAAAAATAACTGTCATCTCTTCTTGAAGAGAAGACTATTTTCACTGGCTCGCTCATTAAAGATTTTTAGAGTTCACTCTTACTCATTCATTGAAGGTCTTGCTCATTGAAGAAAAATCAAAAATAACTGTCATCTCTTATTAAAGAGAAGACCAATGTCACTGGCTCGCTCATTGAATTGAAGAGGAGACATTTTTAGTTCACTCTGTCTCACTTCTTGAAGATGGAACCAAACTTACCCTGCCATCTATCATTCAAGAGAAGATTTAAATTTCCCTGGCATCCCTCATTTAAGAGTAGTCTTAATTCACTCAGTTTATTATCATCAAAACTTTCATATTGTAGGAATGTGACGGGGAGACTACTCTACGAGTGAAGCAAAATGAGTTTGATTGATGGAGAGAGTGTTTGAGTGATGGACCATATATAACTGTTCCTGCAGGCCTGGCTGTAACTCATCAAGATTTCCAGTTACACTTAGCTCCTCAAACTCCATCCTCAAATCAATTTATGATGCTTTTTAAAGTGATTTTACAAACGAAATCTTACGAATTTTAAACTCTAAAGACATCTGGGAGAATACATAAATCTAGATGAAAACAAGATAAAAACAAAATGTGTAATTCAGAGCATCAATTTCTTCTCCAACCTCAGGTATCATCTCTGTATCTCTGTGTGTCTTACATAGCCCTGTTACTCTATAAAAATTGTTATGAATTGATAGCTCTAAAGTGAAGAGTCAGTTCTGCTTGTGAAGTACACTCGACAAATGCTGTATTTTCCCCGTCAGTATGTATTGTGACACACACTGCATAGTGAAGATGACAAACACATACTAAGTTGTTCCTATGACAGACAGCAGTGAGAGCAGCACTAATGCCGTCAATGGGTGTAACTTATCGGGTAATTGTGCGATATCCTCTGTATATGGGTATACCTATGATACAAACATTAAATCATGGTAACAATAACACGCTTAAGTGAGTACGAACCATTAAAACGATTCAATCATTTTCATGATGGTGCTTTATTTTTTTATTTATTGTGACTTGGATTCGTGTTAGTTTAACACTTGTTTTCGATAACAGATTTTTAATCACAGTTTAACGATTCATACTGGTCCAATAAACTGTCAGTAATACCTTCCATTGTCTTTTTACCTAATGATCCATTGAAGTTTTATGTGTATTAGATGATCATGAGGTCAATGGCCAATCTAGACCCATTAACACATCCCCTTTTTCTAAGGAATTTGAAAAGCAGATATCATAAAAAAAATCATGTTTTTAAAACAAGTTAAACTTTTTTTGAGATTCCACAATCTACTGAACTTTCAATGTGGATCAATAATCAACGGTTTCCTTTTTCTACTTCAGTTTCAGTTGCTTGTTATATAAACTAAAGTTTGTGAAGAATTTGTACTGTATACATTATAATAATACTTAAATTCTGGACTTGGAATTAAAAGGATTATTTGAATTGGTGGGTATGTAATAATTGAGTCGAGTACACTAAGACGCATACCTTACTTCAAAAGGCATACATGACTCTACATAACTTACACATGTACATTACCTATACTACACTATGTACAACATAAAAACTTTAATGTTTTTGTTCCTTCGTACGGCACACACAGCCACACTCTGAGTAGACATGCCAGCTTTTTACCCTCTTCACATGATGAGAAAACAACTCATTAATATTCTAGCCCACCTTCCCCACCTTCTTGGTAGCGTCATAATTTGTGCTTGCTGACAAAGCGGTGTAAGGATCTGGACAATGGGTGGAGATTATTGCGCTATATTTTAGGGCAATGTGTTACTCAAGTGTTTCCATACGCTCCCTCCGCTAGATCTGGCGTGTATGTGACAGACAGAAATGTTTGATGTGGGATACCTTGCTGGTGAGCCTTCTCACCTTACTGCCAATTAGAGGAATTAGTTAAAACCTAGGTGAGCACTAGTGACAGGTACTCAGTAGTGCTGGAGCTCAATCAGTCCTTATTACAATCACATCCATCTACAAAGTTTTATTGAGATCCAGCTGATTGTACAGCTGTTTTAAAACAATTTCCTGAACAAGAATTACCTGAACTCATACTGTTTGTAGTGACCTTGACCTTAACAGTAAAACAAACTTCATGCCCTTTTTAGGGACCTTAACCTTAACCGAACAACGAACCTCATTCCCTATGACCATGACAGTACAGATAGAAGCCAAAAAACCTTCAGTCATTTTGTACAGAAATGCTATTGTTTGAACTTTGACCTATCGGAATGACCTTGACCATGGGATTAAGGTCATGACAGAGGTATGTGACATGGTCCTGTCCAGTCAGAATCTGTCTATTTATGAAGCTTTGTTCAAATGATTCTTTGTTAAAATGATTCAGTCTTTCAGAAACTATGGCCCTGAAAAGCATAATAATGTTTTGACCTTTGACCCCTTTTGCAATAACCTTGACCTATGGATATGGATATTGATTCAAGAGTTGTGTGTATTACACCACCTGGCTGCGATACATTTATCTGAAATGTTTTGTTAAAATATTCAGTCTTTCAAACATTATGGCATGGACATACATTATGATATTTTCACTTCCAACCTTTGCAGTGACCTTAACTTCTGGGTACCAAGCCAAGACTGTAATATGACACAATGTTTAGTGGGGATACATCTATTCATAAATTTATTCAAAGATCTGTCACTTTATAAATTATTGTGCTCTGGACAAAAAAAAGAATAGGACATAGTATTTTTTTCACTTATCCTGATTCAAATGTAGGGTACTAAGTTAATCCATTAATATTTAGGTACGACACAGTCAGCAAATTGTTTATCTACAATCAACATGCACGCCACTTTAAAAGTAAATCTGATTTATTGGAGCATGGATCAGTAGTATGTAAGGCAGACTTAAGTGTGACAGTCACTGACTGTTATATACATGTACCATTATACATAACGGTTTTATCTTATTGCCTACCACCATGTCTAGTTACGATACTGTATACCAGTTTATCACACAGATCACCTTTTATTCCTCTGCCATAAACTTTAATAATAGTAATTCAATCTTTGGCTGAAGCAAATTTTATGTCAGTTTTTTTGCTACAAGGCAAAAATACAGGAATGGTCAGTCGGTAAAACCATTCCATTTTGTGGTTTCCAATTATTTTTTCACTATGTTAAAGCTGGATCCAGTGCATAATTTATCCATTATATCTTTTTATACCAGATTTTGCATACAATTCTATACACATGTTGGATATGTCTGTTATATCTTTTATTATTTTACAATGCCATCAATACCATTATTGATAAGGTAATGACAATTCTGTGAATGAATCAATTTTTCTTTGATTTTGAGTTCAAACTTCACTAATAGAACTGACTTTACGATGTCAGGATATTGTTGGAAAGTTGTTTATAAATGTGTTGTAATAATAAATGTTAGTATTTCTATTGATACTAACTTTTAACTGACGAATGACTTTCTGGTGAAAATCTGTGATTAAATGACAATTGTGTATCTTTCAAAACAAAAGTTAATTATTTATTTAACCAAGTCCTTAATTATTGTCATTGTTTCATCACGTTTAAACTTATTTTAATGTAGAATGTAGAAATCTTTTGGTAAGAAGGTACAGAGCTAGTCACAGCGTGGTACCGCATTTCAATGAATATAGGTTATCTAAAGCAGGGAGTATGGTAGACATTGACGAGGAAAGAACCTACACACACAGCCTCTTCTGTTGCCCGACATAATCTAAAAATTGCCCTGACTGCACATTTTATGTGTACCATTATGATATTCATGATAATAATTCACCGATCTGGTGCCAGTGTACCGTACTCAGAATATACACTCAAATGTAACAGTAGTCTCTCATTCTGGTCAGTTTCTAAATACACCAATATCAAATATTTTGCTGCTAAAAAATAATTTTCATCACAAAATGTATAAACCAAGAGATAAAACTATTTCAATTGATCAGCAAATCTTAATGCCATCATCCATCTTAAAATGTCACCTGATCACAGAGTTTCATTTCAACCAATTTTTAGAGATGGTACATGAATCGGATTGAACAACAGGCTATGATTCAATTCTCTCCTGGATCAGAGTTTCTCAAATGTGTTGGCAGTATGGATGGAAATGTAATTTGGACTGATGCATTTTTACCCTTTCCAGTTTTGATTTCATACATGTGTTTAGATCATATTGATATGATGGCTTAATTATATTGTTGAGCCTTAATTTATGTTGATGCTGTTTTATAAAGTTAACACTGTCCAAGATTAATTACTTTCTTACAATGGATAACATATCAAGTCTTATAGCAAAGATTATCAAATAAAACACAAAAACACTTTCCAAGGTTTAATAAAACCTACAAGGTAGATTTTGATGTTGATAGTAAAATGTTATGACGTCTGAGCCTGCAGTACATCCCCACACATGCTCCATAATTCATGGTGGTAAAACTCCTAGACAAATAATTATCCACGTTACCGCCACCACTGTCGCTTTTACTCAAAATTGATATCCAACCTTCGAACTATACATGTGTCGATTTTTCCAAACAACCCCTTTTGTTACTTTTTTGTCAATAAAACTGCCTCCTCTTTCCTTGAATTCAACATTTCACATCCTGAATACATATGCCTTGCTGTTGGTTATCTGACTTTTGACCCATTTAATGATCACTTTCCCTAAATGACCCCTCTTCAACGACAGCTTAACAACTCGAGCAGATGACAAAGCAGTTTGTACTATGAACACTTTGTATGCAAATTGTAAGGACAATTTTAACACACATTGAATCAGAAATAATTGATGCTTAACGCAGAAGACAAAAACTTGAAGCAAAGCCAGCCCTGCGGAAAGGAATTATTTCAATATATAATGCAATCAGAAAAATGTCCACTCTCTGCACGTTTTTATAGGCTGCAGAGTTTCAAACCAGGTAGCTGTGCAAAGAACTAATCAAATGAGATCTTAATTAAGTTGTAATTTAAATTAACTAAAAACAGTAAGACTTTCTCAGTTAACAGGGCTATTGCTATTGCAGGAAATTTAGCCTTTCCTGATTTCCTGTCAACTGTATGAGACATGTTTTGAATTTTGCTACTGTTCAAAAGTTTGAATTTTTATAGGAAAAAGCATATCTGATGTTCATTTTATCTATATAAACCTGCATAAACTGAAATTTGTGTGACCTAGTTCAGGCTAGTTGACCTTGTGCTATCTAGATGATCTTGCTGACCTTGTTTGACCTAGCTGACATTAACTATAATCTAGATGACCTTGAGTTATCTAACTTACCTAGTTGACTTATGCGACCTAACTGACCTTGTGTGTTGTGTGACTAAGTTTACCTAGTTGACTTTGCTTGACCTAGCTGACCTTTTTTAATCTAGCTGGCTTTGTGGGTCCTAGCATAACTTACGTGATCTAGTGAACCTTGCTGCATGATCTTGCATGACCTACATGTAACTGATCTTGTGTAGCATAGCTGTCCTGTGTGATTTGGCTGACCTTGAGTGACCTAGCTTACCAAGATTATCTAGCTGACCTTGTGTGGCATAGCTTACTTATCTAACCTTGTGGGACATAGCTGTCCTGTGTGGTTTAGCTGACCTTGTGTGATCTAGCTTACCTAGATGACCTTGTGTGACCTAGCTTACCTAGATGACCTTGTTTGACCTAGCTGACCTTGTGTGACCTAGCTTACCTAGCTGACCTTCTGTGGCATAGCTGTCCCATGTGATTTATAGCTGACCTTGTGTGACCAGTGAGTAGATGACCTTGTGACCTAGCTGACCAAGTGGAACATAGCTGTCCTTTGTCATTTAGCTGACCTTGTGTGGCCTAGCTGACCTTTTTGGACACAGGTGACCACATGCAGATACATGTACCATTGACTAATTTTCAATTTACCTTTTAATGTCGTGTTATAATTTACATTTTTTTTTTACTGAAATGAGAAAGAATTTTTGAATGATTTCCTGGGCAGATCCAACATATAACTGGTTAAGAACGCTAATAAATGAATAGGGTGGAATAAATCTATAGTGTTATGACTGCCAGTTGATATATTTGTTGCCCTTAACAAATATGTACTTATGACAGGGAATGAAATTCTCATGATTTCTATAGAAGCTCCAGTGATGTGGTGTGTCAGATGTTACAGAATAAACCTTATAGTCCCAATAAAACACATACTTTTAAAAAACCCAGGGCTAAGTGTTGAAGAGTTTGTACAAGGCTATCTGGGAGTGACATTATAACCAGCTATCAGCCAACACTTGTTGACATTTGTCTGATCACATTCTACCACTGCACCAACCCAACATCTTGTATTTATCTCCGCACCAAACAAACAGTAGGTGTTACCAACCATAGACACTTTTAATTCCGTGTCTCTGGTCGAACCATGACCCAATTCATACAATATCATATTTTTATTTCAAATGCATGCCTGGTGCATATCTTGCCCGAATCAAACCATATGTATTATCTTTGTGTAACACCTGTTCTGATTCTGGAAAGTTTATAATTATATTATATTCATATCACTATTCAAATTTTCATTTATGTATTGCAATAATCATATCTATTAAATGTGCACAGAAATAGACTTTTAATTAAATCATGAATGCACAGTATTATATAAACATACACAAAAACCTGTTTATATAAAAGCCCTGTTTAGGAATAAGAGTTTTAACTGTGTTACTGTTACATAAGGTCAAAACCTGCACTCTCTCATAACGGATTTAAGGATCAGTATATTCTACTCTGTTCCCCTCAAAAAATAGGTTGAAATGTGTTATTTCTGAGGCATGAAGAGTTCTTTCATGTCTTGTTTAGTCAAGATGGTGACAAAAATGTTACATGTGTATCACTGAAAACCAATTGATTTAATC
Organism: Mizuhopecten yessoensis; assembly: GCF_002113885.1. NCBI lineage: Eukaryota > Metazoa > Mollusca > Bivalvia > Pectinida > Pectinidae > Mizuhopecten > Mizuhopecten yessoensis. The sequence goes on along the minus strand of NW_018407684.1, from coordinate 530,818 downwards.
CATAGTGAATTTCAGCATTGACAAAACTTGTATTTTAAAATGCTAGAAAAAAGTCACATGATCACAAAACACAGGTGCCAGGCCTGGGGAAGTGTATGCATAATAAATAACATAAGCCGAGTATGAGCAAACAAATCGAACAGCCATGAGAGTATGCATGCATACACCTATGTTTTATGGTCGCGACCGACTTGTTTCCTTTCATGTTTAGTTTTGCACATTCTAAAACTGTAATACAGTACAAAGGTCTAACAGTTTAAAGTCAGAACTTGACTGGTAAGTTACATGCGGCATAATCCAGCTTTTAGACTTAAATTTTCCATTCTTTTCTTACATAACCACATATGCACTCAAACTTATTAAAATAATCCTCCGACAAAATACTGTTTAAAATAGTGTTTTAGAACACTTTCCATGTCACCCCCGGCTGGTGCTGTAGAGTTTGTAAAACTCTCCCGCCTTAAACTTACTTTTACTTTTTTATGAATTTTAATCTAGGTATAAATCAATGATCACACGAGATTACAAATACCTGAATGCATGTGGTATTGGTAAAGGCAAAAGTTCCTATTATTTTCAACACTTCTCTAACTCACAGGAATATCACGTTTTTATATATTTCAATACCGTATCTGTGAAGATAATCCAACATATTTTTATATCTATTGACAGTTTGGAATATTTTATCCACAGTAATAATGTAGAGGACTACATCTTTAAGATATTATATTTTATCTATATTGATAATTTGATAATTTAATATAATGTATACTGATAATTTTAAATATTGTATTTATATAAATAATGTAAATAATTGCAACAATATCAACAATGTAAAACATTGCATATTTAATGTATTTTATCATTATCAACAATGTAAAACATTGTATATAATTGTATGAATGATATAGAACATTGTATTTCTGAATAATGTTGAACATTGTATCTAAATGAATAATGTTGAGCATTGTATGATATGAATTATTTACGATATTGTGACTATAGATCATTTGGATACATGTATATTAACAGTATAGATAAGTTTGAGTACTGCCTGGCTAGATGACAAGAGAATAACTTACCAAAAGGAGTAATGTGATGGTTAACAATCCTCCATGAGGCATACTCATTATCTTTCTGTGCTGCTTTCACTCCTGGAATCACATCTATACACCGTCCACTAAAGCCCAGTGTAGCTACCACTCTAATGCTCCCTTTAATAACTGTGCTCTATAAAAGCTTTGTAGGCTAACATACACCTTCTACCTGTCGACAGGTAACCAACACTGGAACAGGTAAGAAAGCCTGACCAGGTATATAGGTGTATTTGGGTTGTTTGTTGGGGTGCCCGTTAGGTGTGCGATACAGTGCCAGTACGGTGGTATATATATTGTAGAGTGGTGTGCCCCTCACTCGCGTCCTGCCATCCCTGTTTGTAGGCCTGCCCCTATCCTGGGTGTTCCCGGGGACACTTTGATGTGCTGTCCCCCCTATCTCCTGGAAGATCACAGCTTTAGTTACCCTAAAGTCTACTACTACAATATAACCATACAGATTCTCAAGATACAATTCTCACGTACAATTTGTGAAATTTTTCTACGCTTTTTTTCTTTCTTTCTTCGTTAATGTGAAACTAGAGAAATTATTTTTATAATCCCAATCCTCAACTATCTTAATACTTCCTCCTATTATCAGCAGTTAATGGTGACAGTAAAACAGTGTTTAAATGTAGGAGTGTCCCCAGTCGGTTACATGTGTGTTATCACAGAGGCTGGCAGCCTGTATACATCCTATATACCCACAGCTCTTGTTAGAATGATATCAATCTAACTAAACATGGCCACCCTCAACAACCAAAAAACTTTCTTTACCACACTCTAGCCCTGACCTCCTTGTGCCACCATTTACCAGACCTGTGTGCAAACACTGTCGACCTAGGTAGATCACCATCACCTTTGATCACTACAAATATACCCTTATATCATCTGATTTTTTACACCCTATCTCAAATAAACAGTTTGTGTTAGTGAAACCACAACCATCTTACTTCCAAAGATTAAAAATGAAACAAATTCTGCCTCAAACTGATCTGGCAATGGGAATTTGTTTCGAGTTATCTTGCTGTTACTGTTTATTACGGGAAAAATTGAGGATGTAAGTCATAACCACATTAAGGATATTTAACTCATAGTTCTAGTGAACAAATTTCTGATGAAAATGATATACCATATCCAACAATAATAAGTGTGCTAACTGTGTGCTTATCAATTTGGTGATAAAGTTTTTGTGTTAAAATCTCTCAAAAAAGAAACACCGAAATAGCTTTTTTACAAGCAAGTCACTAAGATTAAGGTGAAGGGATAGGGATGCTAGGATTAGAATAAGAATAAGCATGCTTATGATGGAACTAGGCAGCTTATTAGATTAAATACAGTAAAGGTCTATTCTCATCCAGTATTTGGCAAATTAAGGATATTGTTACCTTAGTTCTACATAAAGACTTAAGGATGTATGATACCTTACTCTGGAGACTTCAGGCTATATGCTACCTTACTGTGACATATAGACTTAAGGGTATATGCTACCTTACTGTGTCATGGACACTTTAGGGTATATGCTACCTTACTGTGGCATGGACACTTCAGGCTATATGCTACCTTACTGTGACATGTAGACTTAAGGGTATATGCTACCTTACTGTGACTTAAGGGTATATGCTACTTTACTGTGACATGTAATGTAGACTTAAGGGTATATGCTACCTTACTGTGACATATATTTCCTTTACAAAAGGTATTTGGCTAGGTGATGTTTTTGTATATACTACAAGATATTTTGTGACATACTCTTGTACAATATTAAGGATATCTACCGTAATAAAACCAAGTAGCGACATCAGCATGTTCTGCCATGATTAAATGCTTACAACTATCAATTAAGAAGATTAATAAAATAAATTGAGTGAGTTTATGAATGGTGTGCGTTGATACACGGCCATCAGTTACCTTGCTCTATCTCCAAACCTTTGACAGGCCGGGTGCAAACCTAGTTTAAACCCTGCTTCCCATTATAATACTATCTTTATTATCAGGTGCAAATCATGTCCCTGTGCTGCTGATACACGACTTTTGATTAACAGTGACAACAGATACTGTTAGATTGCAATACATTTTTATGTTCATTATCACTTGTCTCATGCACATTTACTAGACTGTTTCAGTGACAATGCAAACACAACTAGGTCACTGAAGGAGCCATGGTAATGTTTTCAGAGAGGTTCTTTTTTGATGTCCCTGAAACATTAAAAGATGGATGTTAAGTGTTTGCATTTTCCTTCCCTTTTCCATCCGTCCATTCATAAATCTTGGTTAAACTTTGCATTTACCATAATTACTCTAATACTAAACGTCCAATGATCATACAATATCATATCAGGATACGCCTTTAAAAACGCTTCACCATTATACAAAATGTTGGTCACTGTGACCTTTATTTTTCACTTTACTAAGCCTTGGACTTTCTTCTTTGGTTAAACTTTGTTTTTAGTTCCATCTATATAAAGCAGAAGTAGGGGCATAATGAAAGTATATAACAGAACTGTACTGGGTCGACCGCCATTGACCAGGTAACTCAATTAGTTAGAGTGCCCATCTAGAGTTCACAGATCCTGTGTGCCAATCCCGGTCTGGCCGTGTCATTTTTCCTTTCCTGTTTCATTTGGCACCCCACTAAATACATGTATACCCAAAGACGGTGGTATAGGGTCTGGTGTGTCTTTGGTAGCAAGGAGGGAGGAATGTAGCGGAGCTGGACTGGGATGATCACCAGTGATAAGGTAGCTCAATGGCTTTAATTAGAGCATACCTTTAAGAGTCTGGAGACCCTGATCGAGCCGTTGTATTAATGGTTTCCTGTTGCAATTATGTTTTATAAAGACTTTCCGGGTAATCTACTCCTCTTGTAAGAAAACATATATTCTCTAGCCATTTATAAAGACTGTCAATAATACATCCACTAAAACATGTTTATAATGAACAACAAGGAATCTTATAACTTAGTTACCTCATGTTAATGAGGCAACTTTCTGTCAGGGGTCACAACTCTGACTTCTTTTTGAGCAAAAATTAGCAGCAGGTATGTAACCCTGTTTTATTTCACACACTACTTGGCTTATAGTTATCTGGTGACAGGTATAGTAAATCTAGTAAGGCACATGGCATGCTATATCAATAGATGTTTAACCATGTTTTACTTTACTCAATACATGTCAGTAACTGTCCACTTAACAAAATACATGGACTAACAGTAATCTGTGGACAAGTCTATAGTAACTTAGGTGTTACTAGACATATATGCTGTGATATATTGTTTATCAGTGATGTTTTCTGCTACAGGTATGTAACCTGTGATATACTGCAGTAACCAAGGATTACCAGACTGAAGTATTCATTCAGGAGTTATGCAGTTAAAGTGGTCACAGCTTTGATCCAATTTTAACTAAATGACAGCCTGACCAAGATCACATTGACATTATTAGGTTACACTGACCCAGATCACAGTGACCTTGTTATATTGAAATCACTGACCTCATAAGGTCACACTGAACTAGATTATATTGATTTCATTAGGTCACATTGACCCAGATCACATTGACATTACTAGGTCACATTGACCCAGATCACATTGACATTAGCAGGTCACATTGACCCAGATCACATTGACATTAGTAGGTTACACTGACCCAGATCACATTGACATTAGTAGGTTACACTGACCCAGATCACATTGACATTAGCAGGTTACACTGACCCAGATCACATTGACATTATTAGGTCCCACTAAACTCAGCTATCATTGACCCTAGCCAGGTCACAGTGACCAGATCATACTGATATCATAAACAGCATTAGGTCACACTGACCAAGACCACATTGACAACATTAGGTTGCATTGACCCACACCAGATCATAATGCCATTATTAAGTCACACTGACCCAGATAGCATTGACCCTAACCAGGTCACACTGATCAAGACCACACTGACCTCATATGGTCACATTGACCCAAACAAGGTATTACATATTGGCATTATAAGTTTTCTCTGACTAAGATACACATGTAACAATGACCAAAACCAGGTCACACTGATCAAAACTACATTGACATTATTAGGTCACACTGAACAAGAACTCATTGACATTATTAGGTCACACTAAACAAGAACTCATTGACATTATTAGGTCACACTGAACAATAACTCATTGACATTATTAGGTCACACTGAACAAGAACTCATTGACATTATTGGGTCACACTGAACAAGAACCAATAACCTCATTAGGTAATGTTGACCCAGATCACATTGACTTTGTTAGGTCACACTGACTCGGATCACATTGACTTTGATTAATACCTTGTCCTGCCAACCAATATTGTTATAAGGACCAGCCATATATTTATGTGGTGTTAAAATCATTCTGAAATCTATGTAAATACATGAAATGTCTTTTAGACCTATTAAGCTGCCAGAAACACTCATGAATGATCATTTCTTCAATAGATTCCTTATTTCACTACTTCAGATGCATTAGCCTTGAATGGTGATTAGCAACGGTACAATAGTTACTGAAGGTGCAATGTATACAGAGTAAATATTTCTTCTGGAATAATTAACTCGCACTGTAAAAATTGCTTTTCCTTCGATACTGGAAATTCAACTAAGTGTAAAATGAAAGGAATGTGATGCATTTCCTGGAAGAAGGGCTAGAGAGAATGTGTATCCCCCACAAGTAGTAATGCATGAGTATGGGAGAACTTCCCCTCTCCTCATGGAAGTGAACTTTCTTCAATCCCTCTAGTATACAAAACTTACTTTCCTGTAAGTATGGGAGATCTTCCCTTATAACACAGGAGAGCTTCCCTTCTTTGAGTACAGGAAGATTAGTTCTGTTCTTGGAGTATGGCAGAATTTCTCTTCCACAAGTATAAGGGAATTCCCTTCTACATGTTTGGGAGAACTCCCTTTCTCTGAGTACGAGTGTACTTCTCTTCTCTGAGTGCATAAGAACTTCCCTCCCGAGGACTAAGAATGGGTTTTAGAGTTCGAGAGAAAACTGCTATATTCCATTCTGATTATGTAACTCTATGGAGAAGCTGTTGTATAAATAACACAAGTGGCTTTCTTCACTTCTCTAAACAAAACTTTCATGAATTTACAGCTTCAATGACATTTCCCATTCAATACAGGAGAAATCTTACATCTGTGGCTTCCTCACTTCTCTAAACAAAACCTCAATGAATTTACAACACAGGTATAGGGAATAAAGTAGAATATCTATACAATGGAAAGGAAATGGGCCCAGACAAATAGCTATCTCTGGACATTGTTTACTGTTTCTGTATAGACACAGATGCTGTTCCTCTTCAACCTTAAGTAACACCAATAGCAACCAGCCATTACTGGCTTTATATAATGTCTTCTACTTAATGAGTAGACTTCAGGAACGGTCAGTGTTGATAGTTTAACCACAGAATTAGATATTGGAATGAGCACAAAATAAAATACCTCTTCTATCATTATGACTACCTACAATGTCTAGAACATCTTTAACTTGATTATAGTTTCTTCAAGATTTATCTCCCTTAAGGATACCCATTCCAATTTAGACAAAACAATGCAGGATCAAATGCACCCAAACCTTCGAGTCTGATACTTCATATGGAAGAAGGAGATAAACCTACAGTAGATTTTCTTACATACAGTAGCCCCTCCCCTAAATATTGATAACTTCTGATATGACTAGTGAGGATGGGGCAGAGAACTGCTTTTGACCAGGTAGCTCAGTTGGTTCAAGTGACAGTATAATGATCAGAGGTACAGGGTTTGAACCCTCGTCTAGCCCTGTTGCATTTTTACATTCTGAACTCTTTATTTATGTTATTTCATCTTTAATTTTTCCATTATAATTTTGCAATTTATGGTTTTCTTTTCAGGAAATATTTATCGAAAATATAGTTATGCTGGCCTGGGGGGAAAAAATCCAATGCAACCTTCTGGCATTGTGGTACTGGGATCTTTAAAAACTTAAGCCAAATAAAACATTAACCCTTACAGCTTAATTATTTACATTGTTTTGAAGAATTTTAAGAAAATGCGTAAGTATTTTACTTGTAAACAGTAAATGTGAAAACATGCCAAAACAATTTTCTATCAGCAAATTTTCGGTTTTACCAATTCAAATAGCAACTCCAACAAATTTTGAAACCATCTGAGAAGATTTTTGTTAAAATTACACAAGATCACCTTAATGCTTGTTATCTTTTAAGAACACAGTACAATTATCTGAACATAGCAAAACAATAAATGTATATCTGATATATATAGTATCACAGTACCGTTTAGCTAACTTAGCAATAGATTCTGGCCTGGATGGGATGGCAGATTCACCTATTATGACAGTACTGACATCAGTACTATGTGACTACTCATGGTCATAATAAGAATGATGTGACCTTACACCTGTACAGGTGTAGTAATGGTAAGAAACAATACAAATTACCTACAGTAATTAACAGGTTAGCCTGACCTTACATTAAGTTATAGCTCGGAAAGTCTATAGTAGAGGACTTTTGACCCATGTCACAATGACATCACTCTAACCTGTACGACTTTATCCTGGTTACTTTTTTAGTCTTTGTGATTCATTGACAGGAAGTGTCCATTTCAAAGTAAAGTGATACAATTAGCATTTTAAAACAATTCTCAAGCTAAGGTAAGCTAAGGTAAAACATGTGTGTTGTATACATCTAGTTGTATTCAAACTTATGAGTACAATTATGTACATGTCTGAATTTTAACTCAGAAGTTCATGTTTCTTGTTGTATTGTAATTTGAACAGACATCATGTGCTTTTTTGTATTGTTAACTCACAAGTGCATGTACCTTTTCGCATTCTAACTCAGATATACATATATCTTTTTGTATTCTAACTCAAAAGTACATTTTTTCACTTTATAACTCACAAGTACATTTGTCTTGCAATCTAGCTTACTCAAAAGTACAGATATCTTGTTGTATTCTTACTTACAAGTACATGTGGGGGGTTTTCATTTTAACGCAAAAGAATTAACATGTTTCTTGTATTGTAATTCCAAAATACATTGATCTTGTGTTCTAGAAGTCCATGTGTTTTGTTTTATGTAATACTTACCTATATGTGTATTTCTGTAGATACCAAGTAATATAGATCAACACAGGTGGACTCTGCACAAAAACTTCTCAATGGCATTCCAGAACAAATTACCATTTTGCCATCACAAAGATTAGAGACTGTTATTATATCCGCTGCTGCAAAAATTATCCTTATTTACCAGACAAAAAGATAATAAAATTATGTGGAACTCAAGATAAGGCATAATTTCCTGAATGCTACTAGGTGCAAGTTTTTAAAAAAATGCACTTTAAAACGAGAGCTCCTAGAACTTATAGTATTGTTATCTTCTCCTTAACTTGTCTTACAGGTAACAACCATGTAAAGTACAGTTCTACACTAAAATTATCTCTATTTTTTTCCAATTTTCAATTTTGCAAATATATATCCAAATGGCCTCAGGCATGGGTTTTTTTGTGTGAAATGCTAAACAAAGATATTCAGATAATTTGAAGATTTAGCCACTAACAAGAAAACACTTGAATGCCATTTGACAATGGATCACCCTACCACTAACCACTACTCTGCCACCTGCCGACTCCGAAATCTCATCAACAGGTTCAACAGGCCTTTCGTAAAAAGGAAATACAGACACAGGGAGAGACAAGTGCAATAATCTTAAAACCTGCACAAAATGATGTTATTCTAACTTTAGAATCGATTATCCTCCCATTGAAGAAGTGGCAATGATATGATTCCACGTACAAATGCATTAAGTAAATTTACCCAAGCAGAATTGGCTATATGTACATGAAGAACAAACTTTAACATTATCACATAAAACAATTTCAAGAACAAATATGACAACAGTATTGGTGAGCTTTACATTGTCTACCCAATGCACAGTATACCACCTTATGATTGTACGAGACAACTAATGTTTGACCTCTCTAAGGCTACTTTGTTTCATGTCCTCTACTTAAAAAAACATCATCTAATGTTTGACTTCCCAAAGGCTACTTTGTTTCATGTCCTCTACTTAAAAAAACATCATCTAATGTTTGACTTCCCAAAGGCTACTTTGTTTCATGTCCTCTACTTAAAAAAACATCATCTAATGTTTGACTTCCCAAAGGCTACTTTGTTTCATGTCCTCTACTTAAAAAAACATCATCTAATGTTTGACCTCCCAAAGGCTACTTTGTTTCATGTCCTCCACTGAGGGAACATCCAGAAATATTTGACCTCCAAAGGCTGCTTCCCCCCCCCCCTTCAGCACAATTTCTTTTTTCACTGATGATATCTTATTGTTTTAGAAACATATTGAATTGATGGATTTTTTGAAAAACCAAAAAAACTCCTGATCGCCTACCTTGTTGTCTGAAGAGGAACTCAGCAGAGGTTTTGGATTTAAAAACTTTTCTGCTTCAAATGGTTTTCTAAAGAACCTATTGCTTGAATGCTGCTGAAATGAAACTCAAATATCCGTACCTCAGTTTCTGCCTTCCGTTTGTTAATTTTGATAGACATTGTGTTGCTACAATTTAAAATTGGGGGTGGGAGTTCTTTCCCCGATTTATTGGGTTGACCTGTATATAGCGAGAACCGTTCCCCTCAACCTGCGGGCCGCGGTGGCCAAGTGGTTAAGGCGTCCGACATTCTGCTACCACTAGCTCTCCACCACTGAATCGTGGGTTAAAGATCTACATGGGGCAGTCCCCAGGTACTGGCCGTCGGTCACGACCAAAACCTGGCACATCCTTAAAAGACCATAGCTGTTAATAGGACGTAATTCACAAACAAACCAAACCCATCAACCTCGTTTCATGTAGATTTTTCTATATAGTGATTCAAATCATTACAGATGGAAACAATAATAGCCAATCATTAATGCAGTTGTTCATGACATTTTAGCATGAAATATGCTTTAATTTTTTTCGTAAAACTTCTTTTGTTAACATTTTTTTTTCTTCTTCAGGAAAAACAAAGCCAGTCATTAATGTAGGAGAATGACCTACATATCACTTTAACATGCAGGCTGGCTGAATGGTGTTACTCCGTACTCGCGTCACATTGCAACGGTTGGCATTCAATGCATTCTGACACAAACTCTCAATGTAGAAACATGTCTAAAGCTACCAGGACCTGCTACACACTCACACATATGTCTCCTAAACTTATCATTGGTGATTCCCACAACACAGCCAACTTTTTAATGACATAAAGGCCACGCCTAAACATGTATACATTTTCATTGCTTTAACACTTTCTGGAGAATTACACTTGAGTTCTCATGAAACTTATCATGTTGAATAAAATTCTGTAAAATGGGAGATGCAAACCTAGATTGTACAACATTGCCCAAATCCTCACAGTGTCAAACGCTTGTGTACGAATTGCTGGGCACATCCTAGGTTTAAACTGTCACATTTACCATGGTGAACTGGAAAAACATAACACAGACATGTAAATTCTTTGTTGCATTAAGTCACCTTAATCGGAAATGAGATTGATACTTAATAGTGACAGTATTCTGCACTATAAAGAGGCAGTTCAAGGTTATTCAAACCTTTATTTGACCTTGAAACCCCTATGGTGTGGCCATCAGTCGATGTTGGGCCCTATCCTGGTACACCTACTGTCCCTGAAACCCAACTCTTTGGATGAAAAAGACCCTGCCACTACTTCATATCCTACAACCACACATGACCTTGAAACCACTATTGACATTCAATGTAACAACTATTAAAAGCCCTCACTGTTCTTGGAACTTTCGCTGACCATTGTTTAATAGTGGAACCACTATATTAACTTCAAAACCTCATTGACCTTGGAAACTATAATTGACCCTAAAACCCCTAATGACCTTAAAACACAAATTATCATCAAATAACCTCAGAACCTTACTTCTCGTTAAAGCTGAAGCTTTTTTGGATCATCCAACCTGCAAACCTATTGCTCATGGAACCCGCTATCAACCAAAATCTTCTTTGTAATCTGAAACAACATTTTAAACACACAAACCTTTAGTTACTCAGTATTTGCTAGCACCTGTAACGGCCCTAAATAACAGCAACAATCACTGTACCAATGCGTGTCAGCACAGTCGACAATGCATTGGCAGGTTCTCTGTTGGATCAAAAGGTTAAAAGTCGTAATTGTGTGTAACTTACAAGTCTTGACTTCTGGAAAAACCTTGTAATTTTGTTTAGAAAACGAAATGAAATAAACATGACAATGAAATAGCCAAGAGCAGAACAGGTACATAGTTTGTTTATTACCATGAGAATGAGTTTTTCTGTTAAACAAGACCATAACATTTCTTCTTGAAACAAGCTGAGACACTTGATAAATTACATGAATTACAACATCACAGGGATTTAGACTGATGGCATCATAGGTAAAACAGAATGGTCAAAATTAAAATATCTTTTCTATCTATCTCAAACACTATAATAATACATTCTTGAAACATTTCATAACAATGAAGAGCTAAAGAAGGTTAGGGGTCTATTGGGTCGGATACCTAGTCGGAAATCATGTTGACTTAACTGTGGTGCTGTGTGTCATATGTTGCTCTGGGGTCAAAGGAGGATACTGAAGAAGTCTGAATTACATTCCAGTGTCAGCTGGTTCATCGTTTCTTGTCTGATAGGTGAAACAAAGTGTTAGATTTCATTTAGAAAATTAATTTTGTTGCCAACACCTGGACCGTATTTATGCAATGAGACTAGCAAAGCCATAACTGACAAGCCTATTAACAAACTAAAGGAAGAGGAGGAGGCCAATTGTTACGCTCCACTAATTCACATGTCATGTAACACTCTCTCATCCTGTCCGACAATTTCTGTATGTTTTGGAAGAATTTGATTGTCCACAGAATATCTAAAGTATCTATTGTAGTTAATGAAACTTCAATTAATATATGGAAACAATTTATAGTACATGGGAAAAATATTATAATAAGTAGTTATCATGATTACCAATATCATAATTAAGTGGGTTCCACTGCACTGTTAATGTTTTAAGCAATGTCTGTTTCAAATAATTAACAAAATATTACTATGTAGGCACCGAACTACTTCCAGTTGTCATTCACAAGACAACAGAAGAACTGAAATGTATACAGATGAAAACTTGTTGGTGCTTCATGCAAAGTTATAGAATTATGACTGCCTAATTATTTTGATGTTATGTTTTCCATATAGGTACTTTTTTAAAGCCATTCTCAAACATCAAAATATTGAACATATTTATGATAGCTTTAAGTCATATGAGCAACCAAGAGATCAAACCAATTATAAACAAGATGTATAGAAGGCCTATATCGCTAACATGTCTATTTAAGTAATCATGGCAAAAGGCACCATCCTTGACCTTGGCACATTCAAACTAATTGTTGTATGATGAAAGGTTGTGCCGGTCTTGGGGAAGACCAAACAAGGGTTATTTGAGCATTTCAGCATTTGAAATTTTACTCCTTGTGACCAGTTAATCATATTATCACCAGTTTTGCTATAAAGCATCCTTGGGACAAGGGTATAAAATACACAATGAAGAATATTGTCACCTAGGTGCTAATTCGGAGTGGTTGAGCCCGAAATGGGAACACATCTGCAAGATAAATTTAATGAGAATATTTTGCCATAACTACTTAAACATCAATGAAGGGATCTCGACTATTTTCATTATCAGGGACTAAGTCATCAAGGGTGTGAACAGACCCTGTGGCCAACCCTAGAAGTATGAATGAGCTTTTCTCTTTAGGCTCAGCCCTTGTACAATTTCGATAGTTAGTGGGAGGGAATCACAACTATTTTTTATGTAATGACCCAGGGACAAAATTCCTAGGAAAATGGTCAGACCCTGAGGTTAATCCTGGCAGCATGGATGTAGAAGTCTACTCTTGCCCAGCAAAATATACATTGTATAAGGGAGGGGATTTTGGCAAGGAACTTTCTATGTGATTAACTGAGATCATGAAGTCAATATCAAAATACAGATATTTAAGAGACCTATTACCAAGGTCTATCAAATATCAAAATACCAAGGTCAAATTTACATCATTGAATAAAGGTCAAGCAAATATACCATGGAATCAAGGTCAAATCGTATCATGGTATGAAGGTCAACAAGAGGCCCATGGGCCTAAACGGTCACCTGAGTCTACAGTATTTATTTTTGTTGTTGAAATATGTTCCAATTTGAGTAAAAAATAGTATAATGTTAACTTAACTTTGTCAGGACCATGAGCTGATCATTCCTAGACCAATTTTAAGTGAGATCGGCCTATAAGAACTTAGTAGCAAAATAGCAGCCATGGCAGCCAAATTGTATTTCTGATCGACCCGAAAAATAACAACACTTTGTCAGGACCATGAGCTGATCATTCCTACCAACTTTCAGTGCAATCGGCCCAGCAACTTGACTTCAAGTTTGACATAGTTTTTCAAAATGGCGGCTGTGGCGGCCATATTGGATTTCAGATCAACCCGAAAAATAACAACACTTTGTCAGGACCATGAGGCGATCATTCCTACCAACTTTCAGTTCAATCGGCCCAGCAACTTGACTTCAAGTTTGAAATAGTTTTTCAAAATGGCGGCCGTGGCGGCCATATTGGATTTCAGATCAACCCGAAAAATAACAACAGTTTGTCAGGACCACGAGGCGATCATTCCTACCAACTCTCACTTCAATCGGTCCAGCAGAACTTGACTTCAAGTTTGAAATAGTTTTTCAAAATGGCGGCTGTGGCGGCCATATTGGATTTCTGATCGACCCAAAAAATAACAACACTTTGTCAGGACCATGAGCTGATCATTCCTACCAACTTTCAGTTCAATCGGCCCAGCAGAACTTGACTTTAAGTTTGAAATAGGTTAAAGCTCAGGTGACCTAAAAATGTATCATGGAAGCAAGATCAAACACATATCACTGTACCAAGGTCAAACATATATCACCGTACCAAGGTCAAACATATATCATTGTACCGAGGTCAAACATATATCATATTACCAAGGTCAAACATATATCATCGTACCAAGGTCAAACATATATCATTGTACCAAGGTCAAACATATATCATAGTACCAAGGTCAAACATATCATATTACCAAGGTCAAACATATATCATTGTACCAAGGTCAAACATATATCATAGTACAAAGATCAAACATAAATCATAGTACCAAGGTCAAACATATATCATCGTACGAAGGTCAAACATATATCATTGTACCAAGGTCAAACATATATCATTGTACCAAGGTCAAACATATATCATAGTACGAAGTGCAACCATATATCACAGTACAAAGAGCAAACATATATCACAGTACCAAGGTCAAACATATGTCATTGTACCAAGGTCAAACAAATATTGTACCAAGGTCAAACATATATCATAGTACCACGGTCATCCTACCAATCTTTAAGATGGCTTAAATTAAGCCTATGTGATTATCTGAGATTAAACCAAACATTAAAATACCTTTCAGTTCTATCACAATAGCTTTAAGCTGTATCTGTAAATGATGAAATAAAACTTCTGTAAGAATAAAAGACATCCAATTTGAATGAAATGTGGCAAGCAGGAGACCGGTAGAAATAAAAACAATTCATTATTTTGTCAAGAGAACAACTTGTTTGGTGTTCATTGACTTGACATCCTACAATTATTGTGTTAATGATGACTTGTACAGAATGATGCAAGGTCACTAAACAAGGGGTAAGCCACCACTACAAGTATCAACTTCCTCAAGTATTTAGTCGGAAACCATTCTGCTGACAGTAAGAATGTACAATGAATGGAAAACCAACATTAACAGATATTCCAATTGATGTGTTTTATCTAAACATATACATCAAAAGAGATATCTTGTTTCAATATATAATCTGTACTTGTTACTGGTGGAATAGAACAACAGTTGATTTATAAACACATGTAAAACAATGACAGATGATCGGTTGAGCCAAACAAAAGAGCTGTGTTGACCAAGATTCTACCTGTTACCCCCTTTAACACCGACAGCCACACAGGGCCCAAGTGCTTACAGTGAGTTATGGAGAGATTCCTATGACACCCGGTTACATTATCGCAGACAAGCGCTATATTTACATCAGATTTATGCCCCAACCCTGTATCGGACAGTTTTAGGTGACAAGAAAACAGTAATTGAATAAAAAAAGCTCATGTTCAGCGGTAAGCACATCTCAGAGTCCAAATCATTTAACTCTTTTATTTGGAGATTTATGGACGAAGCAAACCAAGCAGGTCATTTAGGGTTTCCTATCTGAGTGTTATAGGTATCTACCTGTTTTATCAACATGTACTTATAGGGTAGAAATGTCCCATTTAGTTTTTGTCAATGAATGGTGAGATCCAGCCTGGCCCATTCCGGTCACAACATTCCAACATTACGAGAATGTGTGCATTTACCTGTTAACGACTTCGATCCCCAGGTGTCACAAACACAAACACACACACGCACATGGCTAGTTTTTACAGTTATGGTTAAATTCAAAACCAATAAATGGCCATGGTATTTTGTGTAAATACAAACTGATCTTTACCAAAGAATGGAGACTTTTTGAGCTGAAGGCAAGACTTTCGACACCTAAGGACACCTTAATCTCAACAGGTGAAAAAGACTTTCCAGTTAGGCATGACCCTGTCACAGACATTTCTGTATAACTATTTTTTAATGCCAAGTCTCTTCATATTATATGAATAATAAGATAAATTGTATTTTAAACTCGAGATGATTTCCAGAGGCTTCAACTCTTTCTGAAATTTACCTGATCTCTGAAGTCTGCACAACAATATCTGTGAAAGATTAGAAAACAGATGCAAAGTAGATAAACATAGCTCTCAATGGAGAACATATATTGTGGATCATTTGCTGAGCAATGCAAAATGGAGTAATTTTTATTTTGGGAAGAAGCAATCCACAGCGTGTTGATTTTATTCCTGCCCCATGAGAGAAATACTGATAGTTTAACATTATGTTGAGGGCAATATTACTTTTAACACTTTACAAAGCTATACATAGGTCATGTACAGGTAACACAGGTCATGTACAGGTAACAAAGTCAAATACAAGTAACAGATGTTGTGTACAGGTTACAGAAAGTCCTGTACACGTAACAAAGTTGAACACCTGTAAGATATACATAGGTAACAAAGTTGAACACCTGTAAGATATACAAAGGTAGCAAAGTTGAACACCTGTAAGATATACATAGGTAACAAAGGTGAACACCTGTAAGATATACATAGGTAACAAAGTTGAACACCTGTAAGATATACAAAGGTAACAAAGTTGAACACCTGTAAGATATACAAAGGTAGCAAAGTTGAACACCTGTAAGATATACAAAGGTAACAAAGGTGAACACCTGTAAGACATACAAAGGTGTACAGGTGCAACATACAGCTTGGAAAGAGGTTAATAAGTAACAAAGTGGTTCAAAAGTATCATACTGGTAACAAAGTGGTGTACCGGTGCAGCAGTAAGGGAAAAATGCATAGCCAGACCAGGGTTCGAACCCGGTACCCTCTGAACTCTAGATAGACGCTCTACCAATTGAGCTACCTGGTCGCGGATGATCAACCCACTGCAAGTCCGCTACATTCCTCCCTCCTTTTTCTAAATCTTTGCTCACAAAGACACAACTGTTTACAACCCAGGTTTGGGTATCCCCTTGCCAAGCGTACACCCAATGCTTGAAACAAGGGTTAGTCACAGGCACCATTGTAACAGGAGGAAAAATGCATGGCCAGACCTGGGTTCACACCCGGGACCCTCCAAACTCTAGACGGACGCTCTAACCACTTGAGCTACCTGATCACCAATGATCGACCCAGTCCAGTTCCGCTACACAGATAACATCTGTTTCAATGGTAGCCATTACATAAGGTAATATGTAGGTAACGAAATGGTGTACAGGTAATATGTAGGTAACATTAGTGGGGAGCAAGTAACATATAGATAACAAAATGGTGTACAGGTAATATGTATGTAACATTATTGGGGGACAAGTAACATTAAGGTAACAAAATAGTGTACAGGTAATATGTAGGTAACATTAGTGGGGAGAAAGTAACATTTAGATAACAAAATGGTGTACATGTAATATGTAGGTAACATTGAGTAGGGGACAGGTAACATATAGGTAACAAAATGGTGTACAGGTAATATGTAGGTAACATTAGATGGGAGCAAGTAACATTTAGGTAACAAAATGGTGTACAGGTAATATGTAGGTAACATTAAGTAGGGGACAGGTAACATATAGGTAACAAAATGGTGTACAGGTAATATGTAGGTAACATTAGATGGGAGCAAGTAACATTTAGATAACAAAATGGTGTACAGGTAATATGTAGGTAACATTAAGTAGGGGACAGGTAACATATAGGTAACAAAATGGTGAACAGGTAATATGTAGGTAACATTAAGTAGGGAATAGGTAACATATAGGTGACAAATTGGTGAACAGGTAATATGTAAGTAACATTAAGTAGGGAACAGGTAACATATAGGTGACAAAATGGTGTACAGGTAATATGTAGGTAACATTAGATGGGAGCAAGTAACATTTAGGTAACAAAATGGTGTACAGGTAATATGTAGGTAACATTAAGTAGGGGACAGGTAACATATAGGTAACAAAATGGTGTACAGGTAATATGTAGGTAACATTAGATGGGAGCAAGTAACATTTAGATAACAAAATGGTGTACAGGTAATATGTAGGTAACATTAAGTAGGGGACAGGTAACATATAGGTAACAAAATGGTGAACAGGTAATATGTAGGTAACATTAAGTAGGGAATAGGTAACATATAGGTGACAAATTGGTGAACAGGTAATATGTAAGTAACATTAAGTAGGGAACAGGTAACATATAGGTAACAAAATGGTGTACAGGTAATATGTAGGTAACATTAAGTAGGGAACAGGTAACATATAGGTGACAAAATGGTGTACAGGTAATATGTCGGTAACATTAAGTAAGGGACAGGTAACATATAGGTAACAAAATGGTGTACAGGTAATATGTAGGTAACATTAAGTAGGGAACAGGTAACATATAGGTAACAAAATGGTGTACAGATAATATGTAGGTAACATTAAGTGGGCGACAGGTAAAAAAGGTTCTTACAAAAGTCCTGACAGTGGGAACAAGCTGTCTTCCTAATCCATCACCTATAACCAGACAACCAAAATGTCGGCTCAGTTTCACATAAAACACGATACTTTTAAATACCTCAGTAATGAAATAAAATTTATGGTAGATTACATTACCAATGATAATTATGAACATGAGGGTCTCTTGTAAATAAATTAGAAGTATTTATAACTTACCTGACATACTTTTATAACTTAGGACTTATCTGTGATTCTAAACAATAAAATATATCTTGTAGCTGGCCTTCTGATTGTATGATATGGTGACCTGTTACAGAGTCCCTCCCCATGTAACGTTCGGCGTGGCTTCCCCTCAACAATTATACCTGTTTGATATATTGTACAGAGCTAGGTACCAATGAAAACAATACACCACAATGAAATTCTAAACTTTTATCAAAAAAAATATATACTGAAGGAGTTAGTCCCTGGGAAAGTCAAAATATACAGGAACAAAAAAAGCTTCAGTCAGGAAAATAAATTTAGACAGACAAAATGTGACTACAAACTATGGGGTGAACTTGCAGAATGAACACTGTCAGTACTGTACAGTAGAATGAACGCCGTCAGTACTGTACAGCAGAATGAACACCGTCAGTACTGTACAGCAGAATGAACGCCGTCAGTACTGTACAGCAGAATGAACGCCGTCAATACTGTAAAGCAAAATGAACGCCATCAGTACTGTACAGCAGAATGAACGCTGTCAGTACTGTACAGTGTTTTAATGCTGTTCGTGATATATTTTCATGATATTTATGACATCATGTTCATTGCTATTTCTCACGAACACAAAAGCCATGGGGTGACAATGGTCATATGTAACACACAAAAATAAGGTCTAATAGGCCTGTATATACAGAAAAGAACTAGTGTTAGTGTGGCTTTGCCTACATGTGATTTAAACATTTTTTATTTGTCATTCAACAAAAAAGGATTAGGCTGAATGATATTTAAAATGTTTACTTCAGTTTGGTGACTTTCCAGTTCTTTTCTATACATACATCTACAGAAAAGAACCACAAGGACACTGTTTTATTTCCTCTGCAGACCATCTTCAACTTGGTAAAACTGCTATCAAACCAGTAGGTTGAATTATATACAATTTGGTATAGATAATTTCCATAGAGGTAGAAATCCCTCTGGACGAGGTAATAAATAGTATAGAGTTTTATCACTCTCACACACAGTGATGAATGTCTTAATTTGATGGGTTAAACAGTCCCACTTGGAATTTCCTGTCCTGGAGAAGTTATCGAGTAATAAGTAATTTATCTCCTCATAACCTTGCTCACAGACTGCAGAATTTGTAAGCTGTCTACAGGCATCTGATGGAAGTCGCAATGACTGCTATGCTGTTTATCTGGTAATATACTACGTGATGTTTAACCGTATATTACATTCGATAAAGAAGATATGAACCAGGATGAGGCACGTACAGAAAACAGCATCAGTCTCTTTCGTTATAATGTGTAAAACACGAAAAATCCATGGTCAACACCAAAGCTGGACTATTTCCCAAATATTAAACAAGGATTGAGGTGAAACATGAAACAGCTACAATTCTCCTCTTCTAAAAAGGTCAATATTTAAAAACACACAAATCTCTTTGAGGGCATTGTGCTATGTTACACAGGGTAATTACTAGAGTAAATACAAGTAGGACCCAGCTGTATCAAGCTTCATTAGGCTAATGGCGCAATAAGATTAATTTAAATCAGAAAGTTTACTCCAATATTCAGACATTAAACAAAACAATTAAGTTTTGATTTTAAAGAATTAGTCTGACCTGAATATCAACAAGGTTACCGCGAGCGGTATAAAATACGCCCGTCACACATTGAATGAGCAGTTGTTTGTATGATTGAAATATATGAAGTATTTGTGAGTAATTGATATTAAAAGAGAAATCATTCAACATAACTGGTAGATCAATGAGTGCAATACAACATCATTGAACGCATGCATCGCATTAATGAAACCAAGGGTAATAACTCCAGTAATTACGGTCGGATAATGGCGGTTATCAAACTTGTCCGTGGTTTCATGGTAATTAACCTTGTTGTGAAGTTTGAAGTTAATCCGTTAATAATTACT
>NW_018407684.1:502928-506381 GCF_002113885.1 Mizuhopecten yessoensis | reverse complement strand
ACAGGCGTATAAAAACCACTTTGCTTTGCTTTTCAAAGATGGTCCTGAAAAAAGTCTTAAAACTGTAAAATTTAACTTGTGTAAGATATCTCTGCTTTTGTTAAAGTATATTTCTCTACCAAACAATGACATTCTCTGCATCTCCATGATGCAACACCGACCTCACAGGCTCTCTTAGAGATCATCACAATGCTCCCATACTATTACCAGGTCAAGGATGACCTTTTTTTTAATTAAGGGACATTTCAAACAAGACAGGCAAAGACTTGCTAAGAGATGATCGATATCAGACACATGATAGGGCTAGTTTGTTTGTAGTAGAAGAAATGGGGTATCAACAAAGGGTAGGGTCTTTGTTTTGTTGGGTCACAAGGTAGTAGAAGATAATGGGACACAGGACAAGGTCAGTTGTTTGTTAGGACATAAGGTAGGGTCACTAAGTATAAGAACACGGGACACAGGGCAGGATGAGTTGTTTGTTAGGACACAAGGTAGGGTCAGTAAGTAGTAGAACATGGGACACAGAGAAGGGTCAGTTGTTTGTTAGGACATAAGGTAGGGTCACTAAGTATAAGAACACGGGACACAGGGCAGGATGAGTTGTTTGTTAGGACACAAGGTAGGGTCAGTAAGTATAAGAACGTGGGACACAGGGCAGGGTCAGTTGTTTGTTGAGACACAAGGTAGGGTCAGTAAGTAGTAGAACATGGGACACAGGGAAGGGTCAGTTGTTTGTTGGGACAAAGAACAGTTTCAGTTGTTTGTTGGGACAAAGAATAGTTTCAATTGTTTGTTGGGACACGAGGTTGTGTCAGTAAGAAGAAGAACATGGGACACAGGGCAGGGTCAGTTGTTTGTTTGGACAAAGAATAGTTTCAGTTACTTCTTGGGACAAAGGGTAGTGTCAGTAAGTGGTAGAACATGGGACATAGGGCAGGGTCAGTTGTTTGTTGGGACACAGGGTAGTGTCAGTAAGAAGTAGAACATGTGACACAGGGCAGGATCAGTTGTTTTTTGGGACACATGATAGTGTCACCCAGAAGTAGAACATGTGACACAGGGTAGGGTCAGTTGTTTGTTAGATCACAGGGTTGTGTCAGTCAGTAGAAGAACATGGGACACAGGATATGGTCAGTTGTTTGTTGGGACAAAGGGTAGTTTCAGTTGTTTGTTGGGACACAAGGTTGTGTCTGTAAGTAGTAGAACATGGGACGCAGGGCAGGGTCAGTTGCTTGTTGGGACAAATGGTAGTGTCAGTAAGTAGTAGAACATGGGACACAGGGAAGGGTCAGTTGTTTGTTGGGACAAAGAACAGTTTCAGTTGTTTGTTGGGACAAAGAATAGTTTCAGTTGTTTGTTGGGACACGAGGTTGTGTCAGTAAGTAGAAGAACATGGGACACAGGACAGGGCCAGGTGTTTGTTGGGACACAAGGTATGGTCAGTAAGTAAAAGAACATGGGACACAGGGCAAAGCCAGTTGTTTGTTGGGTCAAAGGTAAGAGTCAGTAAGTTAAAGAAGAATATGGGACACAGGGTTGGGCTAGTTTGTTTGCAGTAGAAGAAAAAAGGACACATGGTAGGATCAATAGTTTGTTGGGACACAGGGTAGGGTCAGTAAGTAGTTAAAGAAGAATATGGGAATATAGTGTAGGGTCATTTAATATTTGCAGTAGAAGAGCATGGGGCATAGGGTATGGTCAATTGTTTGCTAGGACACAGTGTATGGTCAGTTGTTTGTTTGGACACAGGGTTGTGTCAGTCAGTAGTAGAACATGGGACACAGGATATGGTCAGTTGTTTGTTGGGACAAAGGGTAGTTTCAGTTGTTTGTTGGGACATAAGGTTGTGTCAGTAAGTAGTAGAACATGGGACGCAGGGCAGGGTCAGTTGCTTGTTGGGACAAAGGGTAGTGTCAGTAAGTAGTAGAACATGGGACACAGGGAAGGGTCAGTTGTTTGTTGGGACAAAGAACAGTTTCAGTTGTTTGTTGGGGAAAAGAATAGCTTCAGTTGTTTGTTGGAACAAAGAATAGTTTCAGTTGTTTGTTGGGACACGAGGTTGTGTCAGTAAGTAGTAGAACATGGGACACAGGGAAAGCTCAGTTGTTTGTTGGGACAAAGAACAGTTTCAGTTGTTTGTTGGGGAAAAGAATAGCTTCAGTTGTTTGTTGGAACAAAGAATAGTTTCAGTTGTTTGTTGGGACCCGAGGTTGTGTCAGTAAGTAGAAGAACATGGGACACAGGGCAGGGGCAGTTGTTTGTTTGGACAAAGAATAGTTTCAGTTACTTCTTGGGACAAAGGGTAGTGACAGTAAGTGGTAGAACATGGGACATAGGGCAGGGTCAGTAAGTAGTAGAACATGGGACACAGGGCAGAGCCAGTTGTTTGTTGGGACAAAGAATAGTTTCAGTTGTTTGTTGGGACACGAGGTTTTTTAAGTAAGTAGAAGAACATGGGACACAGGGCAGGGTCAGTTGTTTGTTGGGACAAAGAATAGTTTCAGTTGCTTCTTGGGACAAAGGGTAGTGTCAGTAAGTAGTAGAACATGGGACATAGGGCAGGGTCAGTTGTTTGTTGGGACACAGGGTAGTGTCAGTCAGAAGTAGAACATGGGACACAGGGCAGGGTCAGTTGTTTGTTGGGACACAGGGTAGTGTCAGTCAGAAGTAGAACATTGGACACAGGGTAGGGTCAGTTGTTTGTTGGGACACAAGGTTGTGTCAGTAAGTAGAAGAACATGGGACAAAGGGTAGTTTCAGTTGTTTGTTGGGCTACAGGTCAGGGTCAGTTGTTTTTTGGGACAAAGGGTAGCGTCAGTAAGTAGAAGAACATGGGACACGGCAGGGTCAGTTGTTTGTTGGGACACAGGGTAGTGTCAGTCAGAAGTAGAACATGGGACACAGGGTAGGGTCAGTTGTTTGTTGGGACACAAGGTAGGGTCAGTAAGTAGTAGGTATTGGACACAGAGTAAGGCAAGTGTGTTTGTAGTCGAAGAACATAGGACACAGGGTAGTGTCAGTAAGTAGAAGAACATTGGACACAGGGAAGGTCAGTAAGTAGAAAAACATGGGACACAGGGTAGGGTCAGTAAGTAGAAGAACATGGGACACAGGATAGGGTCAGTAAGTAAAACATGGGACACAGGGAAGGTCAGTTAGTAGAAAAACATGGGACACAGGGTAGGGTCAGTAAGCAGAAGAACATGGGACACAGGGCAGGGTCAGTTGTTTGTTTGGACAAAGAATAGTTTCAGTTACTTCTTGGGACAAAGGGTAGTGTCAGTAAGTGGTAGAACATGGGACATAGGGCAGGGTCAGTAAGTAGTAGAACATGTGCCACAGGGCAGGATCAATTGTTTGTTGGGACACATGATAGTGTCAGTCAGAAGTAGAACATGTGACACAGGGTAGGGTCAGTTGTTTGTTAGGACACAGGGTAGTGTCAGTAAGTAG
>NW_018407684.1:480439-500457 GCF_002113885.1 Mizuhopecten yessoensis | reverse complement strand
TTTTGTTGACCTTTGTCCATGGAAGGTCCCTGCAAAATTTCATTGAAATTGGTTCAGGGGTTTTGGAGAAGAAGATTTTTGAAATTTTAGTCAATTTGACCCTTTTTGGCCCCGCCCCTCAGGCCCCTGGGGGCTTAGGACTAAACCAGCAACTATTTTTGTTGACTTTTGTCCATGGAAGGTCCCTGCAAAATTTCATTGAAATTGGTTCAGGGGTTTTGGAGAAGAAGTCGAAAATGTAAATTGTTTACGGACGCAGTTGCCTCTTAAAAGGCATCAATATTTAGGAAAAGCTTCTAAAAAAGCTCCCTTTTGATTCTGACATGTTTGTACCACATAATTCACATGCACCTAATAGTAATCCAAAAAATATGCACATAATTAATTGTACATAGCAACAATTTACAATCATAACCTATGAGCATAATGCAGAAAATTAATATATATCTATGAAATCATTCATCAATTTACGATCCTCAACAAGAGTACCGCAGGGCGGAACAATATACGCCCGTTGAATGCCATATAGTGCTATATACTTTCTTACATTGAAATAAGATCTGCATCATTCTAAGATTGGTTAGCTGAATTGCTATAAAAATGTAGGAAGAGATTGCCGGACAAAAATCAAACACTGAAATAAACAAAGGGCAATAACTTTTGCAAAAATTATCGAAGCAAAATTCTTTTCAAGGAAAAAAAACAACATATCATGATTATTTAACCTACTAAGTTTCAAAGAAATCTGTCAAAAAATGAAGGAGGAGATCTCCAGACAAAAAATCAAATACTCAAATGAACAAAGGGCAATAACTTTTGTGACGGGCGTATACAAATCATTTGATCTATATAAGGGGATAAGGCACAAGTTATCCAACTTTCATTAAGCCATTTCCCAAATCACATTTTTTCAAAAAGCATGTATAACAATCAATTTAATTCTCCATAGCCAAAACAATTAATGCATCTCGTGTGTAACATTCAGATTGAATGTGTGTTTGATATTGATATGTTTTGAAGCTGCGTGTAAGTTAGGTGTTACTAGGAATTAAGCATTATACAATATAATTACTGTACCTTACAACAGAGAAAAACACTCTCCCTAGAAGTATCGGGTAGCACAGAGATATTTGGAGAAACTCAGGCGGAAGTAAAATGTTCATCGTTTAATAGTAGTGTGTTATAGTGCATACTACTCAGACTTAATGAGGCATGTTTGGTGTCAGACGATCACATAACCTCGGTAGCCTAGGATACACATATACATCCATACATTTCTCTCATACCTGGTAGAAATCATCATAATGTTCCTGTCTTTCTCCAAGAGAGCTCAAATAATAATGGCAGTGTCCCATCAGTTGCAGCCCATTTTGCAAACATGACACTTTGCAATCATAAATGTACCTATTTCTATCACAAGTTAATTTTATTGTGCTGTATATTACTAAATCTGCAGGTAAATATTATTTTTCTTTGGACAAAAGAAGGCTGCTATTTGCTGAAGACATTGACCTTGTCACCCTGAACTAATTGACAATTATATTAAGTTTTATCTGAATTCATGAAGTCACTAGTGATAACAAAGATTTTCTATAATTAGTTACAGTGACCTTGTCCTTAACTTTGTCATCCTGATATGCAAACTTTTTGCAGATATAATCATACTTTAATATTGTACAAAGTTGGAACATTCTTTAAACCTTAAACCAAGAGCAATGTTCATTAAAACATTGAAACCACATATAAAACATGCACAAGGCCCACAAACCACAAGGGAAATAAACAACTGACATTAATACAGCCAAGATATATTTTTACTGCAAAAACACTTATCACAAATGAGAAAGTCCAGAATTCAACATATAAGAAATGTTAGGAAAACACTGCAGTTTTTATTCCACATTCCTGGAGAAGAAAGTTTTAACTGCTACACCTACGTATATAAAGGGTGTAGACTAATGAGATTTCTTCATCGACAGACCTGAATTTTTGCATTTCTTTATTTCTCTTGTGGACTAATGAATTTGACAGATTTCTGTCGTGATGAAGCTGATACGTCACACATCATGAAGCATGAAGTTTTCTACCGCAAATTCTAAGGAAAAAAAGGGTAGCCATATATATAGCCAAACCTTCCAACTTTCTCCATCTTACAGTTGCTGAAACGATTTCTCACCCAGCCAAATCTGAGTACTGCTCATTACTAGATACAGGTCATATAGTGATGTAAAGCTATCATCATTAATCACATATGCAGATTAATGAGAACCTTTTCTAACCTTTTTTTAATAAGATATTGGTTAGAAAGGGTTTTTATCTCCTTGCAGCTGAAGTTCGTATGTAGATGCAATTTGTACAAGACAAATTATTATCAACAGGTAACAGGCAAGTTCTTGGCAGGATCTGTACAATACTGTTCAACAAACTGTTCAATAAGATGGACAATCTAAAGCAGACATGCCAGAAAATTCTTCGGCTTTCTACTTGAGCTAAATATATATACAGACACAAAAAACTTAGCCATAGGCATAACATGACAGTAACTCAACTGCAAAATTATGCACATCACATTTTCGTCAAATCAAACCAATTTTAGGGGAATTATTGTACGGAAACCAATTAACCAATCAGAAGTGGGTAGCCACCGAAAGTGGAGGATAACAACTAAGTGCATTGGTGCAAGTCTGCAAATAGAATTTTCTATGTTTCCTGAAAAACAAGAGATGATAAAACCAGCTTCCGTGCCATTAGCTGTACAAATGGCCATGACATTTGGGTTACCTGGATCATACTGCAGTGCAAAGTTCAGTTGAATCGGACAAAAGAGAAGCTTTGACAACATCACACTGCTAATCTAATAATTACACACATCAAGCAATCTCAAATTTCTCAAATACCCCTATATTATTATTTGGAACCTTTTCCTTCTCGGGGTATAATTACATCTGAGGTATTACCACTAAATGACATGCAACTCAACCGAAGATTTTTCTACAGGTGGCACCTCTATTACCTGTAAACCTGTTAGTGTCATGTGACATAACCCAGCCCACTACACTTACAACCATATACTGGAATAGCTTTTCACTTGTTAGGGAATCCCCTCTAGTAAGGAAATTGGTGAGTCAGTACTTAACTTATACAGTTTAATTTATTGCACTTTTGGAATGACTTCGTAATTTGACAGCAAAGAACAACAAAGACAATCACAAGTAAATATGCCTATATTCTTAAGCAAACTAACACTGATATGTCAAAGTCACTGGGATCCTGATTTAACTTAAAGATACTTTTTGATATAACAAGAGGCCCAATAGACCTAATCTGGTATTCAATGTGACCTTCAAAGTTGGCCAAAATCAAATTAGCTTATCAAACTTGATAGAATTCCATTTAAGCAAGCAATTGACTAAATTTCATTACCCTAGATTTCTTTGTTATTCTAAACAAGTTGTTTAAAGGTTAGAACTTTACTGACACATGTGACCTTAAAACTAGGTCAGTCTCAGGTTCATTTAAACAGATTTGATAGCTCTTCATCCCAGCTTTCTACAGATCAGTTTCCATTGCCTTAATGATTTTAATACATTTAATCCATGTGACCTTGAAAGTTAGTCAAGGTCATTCATGGGTAGAACTTGATAGCCCTTAATCCCAGCATGCTACTGGTCAAACATTATCACCCTGAACGTATTGGTTGAACTGAAAAAGTTAATGCTGGCCAGCCAGCCAAATGGATATATAGGTAATGGACACTGTACTATACCATGAGCTCACTTGACCATTTAAGGCAGGTAAGCTAAAAATTGAACTACATATACAGGTATAATATCAGCTTACTTTACTGTTTATAAATCAAATTTCAATACACTCCAATATCTCTGGTTTTATTAAAGAATTACAAGCACCTGTTCATCTTAAATACTCCTTAGCCTATCAACTGTGTTCTATTGATTGCTATACAAAACTGGGTTCTTAGAGACAATACAACAAGTGTATTGTTTGTAGCCGAGACAGGTAAGCAGACAGGACTAGTGTCCTGTGTACTGTCAGCCCTGTTAAAGCACCATTAACAGACAACAATTAAGACATTGGAATGCTACTTATAATGCTCCCTTATCAAAGAGTCTGTCCACAAGAAGGATTAGTGTACATTAAACAAGAGCCACGTCCTGCTTCAGACACCTGACCCCTCCACCGGGACGTTTATCAATGAATGCAGGCATTACTCCGCCACCTAGCCTTATCTCATGGCTGTATGCTCCCTCCCATCCCCACATTTTTCTATGAAAGGTAGTATATAGGTTTTTAGATAAGCACTGACGTTTGCACTCACAGACACATTAATTTATCACGGTAGCCCTTGTTTATATATCAGTGGGGTTTTAATGATATTCTAATGGACTTTTCTTCCCCACTTGTTCATCCAAGGACGGCAAGGATGAGTGTGGACTCGAGGGTATCTAATATCACACAGCATCATAAACAATTCAAGCATAATTGTTTTTACACTGGATCCTAAAACCATTCACAAAAGTTAAATCTCATTTGGATAAGATCCAGAAGTCAGAAAGTATAGAAAATATTTTGAGCATATTAAAAATGGCCAAGTAATACTTACTGTATGAACCTGCTGTAAGCCAAGAACTCATAAAACAGCAAAACAGCACCAACATAACACACCTGGACAAAAACTGCAGGTAGTAATTACAGGTGCCAGTCTAAGATTTGATGTTTATTTCTTTGCTAGACGACATGTACAGTTCCAGAAATAATTCAATACTCCTTCAAAGATAAAACAGAATTTGAAATGATTCCAATTCATTAGTGTCTAAAGTTTCTTTGAAATGAAATACTGTACTATATTTATTTTAACAACTAAATTCTTGGCCATAACTCTCTTAACACTTTATTTACCAATTAACATCTTGAAATATTGATAAGAATCAAAGAAACAGACTTGAAATAGGAGAAAGAGAAATGCAGGCCAGACTGGGATTTGAACCAGGACCCTCCAAACAATAGATGGATGCTCCCCCAATTAAGCTACCTGGTCATCAATGTTTATCCCGTTCCAACTCCCCTACATTCCTCCCTCCCTTTTTCTAAGTTTTCGCCCCCAAATACTTCACTAATCACAATGCCAGTTTGGGTATCCCCTTGCCAAGCATACACCCAATGCTTGAAACAAGGGTTGGCAAGCTCGCCAATTTTGAAAAAGGATAAAGAGAAATACACAGCCAGAAAAACTTGGGATTCTCCGAACTCCAGGGGGACACTCTACCGATTGAGATATCTGATTGCCGACGATCGACCCAGTCCAGCTCAGCTACAAACTTATCTAAATTGGATTAATGCATAATACTGTACAATAATGTAGAAACGATCACAGAATATTTCTAGTTGCATAGTTAATATTATAAATACTTGACCTTTTAACTAACAAACAACAAGAACTCAAAAATATTAGCAATTCTATTCTACATTACACATGTGTAATAACCTCACCTGGATGTTATATCCCATGTTTAGGACATAAGATGTGACACAGAATGTTTGTGTGACATAATGCAATGTTTGCTACACTTGATGCTTGTAATCAATGATGTTTGTATACCATACAATGTCTGTGACTTACAATCCTTGTGCTATATATAATTATAATCATATATGTATAAACTTTATTTATTTCACAACAATTATGAATCAAGTTCTTATCAATCTTGTTGGGCCAGATAGAAGTGCACAGGGGTATCTTACTGTAGGAGGAGAAAACCCATGTGGTCAGGCAGGTGACCTCCCTTTCACGCCCAATCAGGGAGTCAAACCCTCTCAGTTACCACAGAGTGCACTATCCACTGTGCCACCCAAGTACCATACAAAGCCTACGTGACACATATATAGAACTTATATGTTAACACCAACCCATACTAAAACCTTTTGAAATAGAGATCTACAGAGGAAGAATGACAACTAATGACATAATATGGAGTAAAAGATGAAACATAAAAAAGTTGTGTATCTCTATATCTATAAGTTAGATAAATATTTAAAGGTTGTGAACTTTGGGAACACTGTTCCCTGTGTGATGGAGATAAATACACAATGTTACTTCCACACAAATTCCTATAAATTATACAAATGTTGGTTGCTGTCCAAACCTGTTAAATGCATGCAGAGCAAGAGTGTCTGTTTACAGGTGTAAATCATACAATTCTCATTTAATCCATTCAAAAATGTATTTTCTTTTAAATATTTAAGTCAAATGCCTGCATGGACCTGAATTGCAATATGATGGTTGAGCATGCGTGAATAAAGACATGTCATGTCATTTTCACCAGATCAAGTGACCATCAAAAATTAATCAGTCTGATCTGACAATTGTGATATTTTGAGAAATGACTGGTTTTGTATCTTTTCATACAGAATTAAATGGAGTAAGATTGTACAGATTGCCAGTTGAGGTATACCACACTCTGATTTGTACACTAGGATAGCACAAGTATTTCCTTATCCATTGGGAGGCACGGTAGTCTAGTGGTAGGACGCCGGACTCGTGACCGGAGGGTTGCGGGCTCGAATCACGGCACTGTGTTGTATCTTTGAGCCAGATACTTAACTTTGCTTGTTCCAGTCTACTCAGCTGTAAATGAGTACGTGGTTGGGCAGTGCTAGAATTGTTGAATGCTAGCTGTTAGCGCCAAAATGGCTCCCCGGGGAGTAGAGAAAGATATTGGCTGGTTGCAAAGGCCCTATAACCACAGATAATAATTTGAACCGCTTTGAGACGACCTACAAACTAGGTTCTGATAAAGCGGTATATAAATACCTCAAATTATTATTATTATTTATAATTATCCAGTGAAACTTGTCTCTTTGTCTACCATCTAATCTGTTCGTGTACAACTCTCAGTCATTAGGAAATATTTTTTGAAATAAATCAATCAATTACATCATTAAATATCTGTGTCTATTGGTCTTTATCATAGCCTGCCTGTTTGTCTCTACATATCTGTGTCTATTGGTCTTTATCACAAGGCCTGCCTGTTTGTCTCTCAATATCTGTAAATACCTCAAATTATTATTATTATTTATAATTATCCAGTGAAACTTGTCTCTTTGTCTACCATCTAATCTGTTCGTGGACAACTCTCAGTCATTAGGAAATATTTTTTGAAATAAATCAATCAATTAAATCATTAAATATCTGTGTCTATTGGGCTTTATCATATCCTGCCTGTTTGTCTCTCAATATCTGTATCTATTGGTCTTTATCATAGCCTGCCTGTTGGTCTTTCAATATCTGTGTCTGTTGGTCTTTATCATATAGCCTGCCTATTTGTCTCTCAATATCTGTGTCTGTTTCTTTGTCTACCATCTAATCTGTTCGTGTACAACTCTCAGTCATTAGGAAATATTTTTTGAAATAAATCAATTAATTACATCATTAAATATCTGTGTCTCTTGGTCTTTATCATAGCCTGCCTGTCTGTCTCTCAATATCTGTGTCTATTGGGCTTTATCAAATAGCATGCCTGTTTGTCTCTCAATATCTGTAAATACCTCAAATTATTATTATTATTTATAATTATCCAGTGAAACTTGTCTCTTTGTCTACCATCTAATCTGTTCGTGTACAACTCTCAGTCATTAGGAAATATTTTTTGAAATAAACCAATCAATTACATCATTAAATATCTGTGTCTCTTGGTCTTTATCATAGCCTGCCTGTTGGTCTTTCAATATCTGTGTCTGTTGGTCTTTATAACATAGCCTGCCTGTTTGTCTCTCAATCTCTGTGTCTGTTGGTCTTTATCATAGCCTGCCTGTCTGTCTCTCAATATCTGTGTCTATTGGGCTTTATCATATCCTGCCTGTTTGTCTCTCAATATCTGTAAATACCTCAAATTATTATTATTATTTATAATTATCCAGTGAAACTTGTCTCTTTGTCTACCATCTAATCTGTTCGTGTACAACTCTCAGTCATTAGGAAATATTTTTTGTAATAAATCTATCAATTACATCATTAAATATCTGTGTCTCTTGGTCTTTATCATAGCCTGCCTGTCTGTCTCTCAATATCTGTGTCTATTGCTCTTTATAATAGCCTGCCTGTTTGTCTCTCAATATTTGTGTCTATTGGTCTTTCTCATAGCCTGCCTGTTTGTCTCTCAATATATGTGTCTATTGGTCTTTATCATAGCATGCCTGTTTGTCTCTCAATATCTGTATCTATTGGTCTTTATCATAGCCTGCCTTTTTGTCTCTCAATATCTGTGTCTGTTTCTTTGTCTACCATCTAATCTGTTCGTGGACAACTCTCAGTCATTAGGAAATATTTTTTGAGATAAATCAATCAATTACATCATTAACTATCTGTGTCTATTGGTCTTTATCATAGCATGCCTGTTTGTCTCTCAATATCTGTATCTATTTGTCTTTATCATAGCCTGCCTGTTGGTCTCTCAATATCTGTGTCTGTTTGTCTTTATCACATCGCCTGCCTGTTTGTCTCTCAATATCTGTAAATACCTCAAATTATTATTATTATTTATAATTATCCAGTGAAACTTGTCTCTTTGTCTACCATCTAATCTGTTCGTGTACAACTCTCAGTCATTAGGAAATATTTTTTGAGATAAATCAATCAATTACATCATTAACTATCTGTGTCTATTGGTCTTTATCATAGCCCGCCTGTTTGTCTCTCAATATCTGTGTCTATTGGGCTTTATCAAATAGCATGCCTGTTTGTCTCTCAATATCTGTGTCTGTTTCTTTGTCTACCATCTAATCTGTTCGTGTCCAACTCTCAGTCATTAGGAAATATGTTTTGAAATAAATCAATCAATTACATAATTAAATATCTGTGTCTATTGGTCTTTATAATAGCCTGCCTGTTTGTCTCTCAATATTTGTGTCTATTGGTCTTTATCACAGCCTGCCTGTTTGTCTCTCAATATTTGTGTCTATTGGTCTTTATCACAGCCTGCCTGTTTGTCTCTCAATATGTCTGTTTGTCTTTATCTCATAGCCTGCCTGTTTGTCTCTCAATATTTGTGTCTATTGGTCTTTCTCATAGCCTGCCTGTTTGTCTCTCAATATTTGTGTCTATTGGTCTTTATCATAGCCCGCCTGTTTGTCTCTCAATATCTGTGTCTGTTTCTTTGTCTACCATCTAATCTGTTCGTGTCCAACTCTCAGTCATTAGGAAATATGTTTTGAAATAAATCAATCAATTACATCATTAACTATCTGTGTCTATTGGTCTTTATCATAGACTGCCTGTTGGTCTCTCAATATCTGTGTCTGTTTGTCTTTATCATAGCCTGCCTGTTCGTCTCTCAAATAGTTTGCCTATCTCTCAGTCTCTTTCTCTTTCATTTGGTCTCTCTTTCAACTTGTCTCCTATTTGTCGCTACATTTCTGTCTATTTAGGTCTAAAATAATCTTGTCTGTTGACTCATCTCTTTGTTTACTTGCCTGTTTGTCGTTTAAATAATCTGTATGTTTTTCATCTTGTCTGTTTGTTTTTCAACATCTTTGTCCAATTTTCTAACGATGAAGGAAAAAAGAAAATATGACTTTCCCATGCCTTAATATAAATATCTAAATAAACTCCTACTCATTTTATCTGAAGTTGGCGGCAGTGTTAAGATACATAAAAACATTTACACAATCAGCAGTTGTCTTGTTCTCAAGGTTTTTACCCCCCGTGACGCAATCCCAGAATGCACAGTGCAGCCACGGCTACCATTTGTATTTTAGGCATATAGTTTTTATGTCAGTTTGGCACGTACACTTTTTATAGTATAATGCAGTGGGAAATAGCTGGCATATTTCTGCAATATTTATGCACTAAATCTAGTCAACAAAGATTGATAAATATTCATCAGAGTGTCCTGTGAGGTTTTACATACAATCACACAGATATAAAACTAGTATCTACAACTTGAGGCTTTCCAGTATTAGATAAGACAATCCTATTTAAAGGAATTTGTTGATGAAGGTAACTATCGTTTTAAATGTATAGGATGAAGAGGAGCAAACAGAAATGGAAAGAAAACAAAAACAAATCCAATCGCTTGTATCACTGGTAAAATCAGCATAAAATAAACATTTTAAAAGTACAATTTACCTGTGGCGTGTTCTCAGCAGGAGTCGACCAAGGGAAAGGTAAAGAGAAGACGACATGCCTGGCCATGGCAGGTACACAAGCTGTGGCACCAGTCAAGGCCTAGGGGACTCGTCATTAGGATGTCTAGTCACTGCTTACAGTATAACCAGAGATCTAGAATTCTTACGGTTAGTACAGAAGTCTGGTACCCTAAGCAAGATACTTTACTAAAATACAAGAGGCCCAATGGGCCTGAATCGTTCACCTGGTGTTAATCTCACACTTGTAATCTTAAAAGTGGACTTAAATACAGCTACAGGCAGAATATCAGTGTTTGATTCATAAGAACCTATTAAAAGATTTAAACATATGACGCCTGTGACCTTGAATGTCAAACAAGGACATCAGGTTGAACAGAGTTTAAAGTCTTCCAACCCAGCATGCTTTTGGCAAAATATCATAACCCTGGACCTATTGGTTATACAGAACAAGTCATTTAAAGTTTTAAACATATTTTACCCCTGTGACCTTGAGTAAATGTAAAGGTCATTCATTTGACAAACTTGATAGCCCTTTATTCCAGCATGCTACTGGCCAAATATCCTTATCCTAGGCCTCTTGGTTATTCAGAAGAAGTTGTATAAAAGTTTTAAATATATTTGACCCCAGTGACCTTGAATATAAGTAAAGATCATTCATTTGAATAAACTTGGCTGCCCTTTATCCCAGCATGCTACTGGCCAAATATCATCTCCCTGGGCAGTTTGGTTATTGAGAAGAAGTTGTTTAAAGGTTTTAAACATATTTGACCCTGTGACCTTGAAAATAAGTAAAGGTCATTCATTTGAACAAACTTGGTAGCCCTTCATCCTGGCATGTTACTTGCCAAATATCGTAACCCTATGCCTCTTAGTTATTCAAAAGAAGTTGTTTAAAGGATTTTAATATATTTGACCCCTGTGACCTTGAATATAAGTCAAGGTCATTCATTTGAACAAACTTGGTAGCCCTTCATCCCAGCATGCTACTGGCCAAATATCGTAACCCTATGCCTCTTGGTTATTCAGAAGAAGTTGTTTAAAGGTTTTAAACATATTTGACCCCTGTGACCTTGAATATAAGTCAAGGTCATTCATTAGAACAAACTTGGTAGACCTTCATCACAGCATGCTACTGGCCAAATAGCATCATCCTAGGCCTTTTGGTTACTGAGAAGAAGTTGTTAAAAGGTTTTTAACATATTTGACCCCTGTGACCTTGAATATGAATAAAGGTCATTCATTTGAACAAACTTGGTAGCCCTTCATTCTAGCATGTTACTGGCCAAATATCATTAGCCTAAGCCTCTTAGTTACTCAGAAGAAGTTGTATAAAGATTTTTTAAGACAATTGACCCCTGTGACCTTGAAAATAGACAAAGGTCATTTATTTGAACAAACTTGGTAGCCCATCATCTCAGCATGTTACTAACCAAAAATCATCACTCTGGGCATTTTGGTTATTCAGAAGAAGTTGTTTAAAGTTTTTAACATATTTGACACCTGTGACCTTGAAAATAGGTGAAGGTCATTTATTTGAACAAACTTGGTAGCCCTTCATCCTAGTTTGCTTCTGGCCAAATATCATCACCCTAGGCCTTTTGGTTATTAAGAAGAAGTTGTTTAAAGTAAAATATTGACGCTGGACGCCGGACACCGGATGACAGGCGACGGACGGACGGATGCTGCACCATGGCATAAGCCCGAAGGGCCAGGTGAGCTAATAACAGTGGATGGCAGTATTTTTTCAATCTTATGTTTAGAGCAGCCAATACCTATATGAATTGTGAAATAATAATGATAATCATTTCACTGAAATTGTTTTACCTTCATTTTGGGAAAATGAAGCTTTTTTGCTAGGGGAAGCTGCAGACTGTCTTCCACTGTAAAACAAGCCAAACTAATCACAGGAAATTAAAGGTATCATGTGATGTCATTATTTAGCCTTGTCAATAACACCCCCCCTCCCCCCAAGTTTTATAATCAAGGTACATGTTCCCATGTCGAAAGAAAAAAGCAATTTACTTCAAGTTGTAGCTTTCAGTCCATGCCAAGATATATAACACCCTATTCTTTGTAAACAGTGTGTTCGGTGTTGATAGAAATATGTAGCAGAATTGACCTATAACCAAATGCACTTTTTAAAAGTGTGAAATCTTGTAAGGGAATGGACAGCGGTAGTTCTGACAGCAGTAATGTGAATTAAAGCATCACACAGACACAGGGTTTGACAATACGCTCAACTGACTTGATATGACTGGCTGTAGGCCACACGACAGCCGAAAGTACAATCACAAATGTCACCACCAATTCACACTCCTGTCTTCCATCTGTGTTATGACATTTCAACCAAGTGCCTTATATTATTTTTCTTTCGAAAAATGGGTGGGCGTGTACAGTTTTCTTTATAACGAGGTTCCAACCAAACTTGTATTATATACACTACAAACAATATCAGTGTCAATCGCGTGGGTCAAATAGCACCCCACACTCAGGTGTCACGACCAGCCACATTGACATCTGACTTACTTATTTCAAATATTTATCTAGCTATTCTCTTTTAGACTTTTAATACATTTATCTATTCAATAAAACTGCAAGAAAATCTATATGATTTGAATTTTGATTAAATGCAATCTCACGGGCTAAGCCAACCAGACAGGAGACACTGACCGGCAACTTGAGTCCGCACCAGCATACCAGGACAGGCAACCAAATATATTCATAGTGATCACCGAAATAAGTGAATACTGTATACATACCAGTGACATAAGATTAAATGAATTTCGAAAGAATGCTCATTTAAATATAACCTGGACAGTTGTCGGTTAACTGTTCATTGGAGGAGCTGAACTGTGGGCTGCCAGGTATGTGGCGACAGAATGGAAAAACTAAATTTACATGTGAATTAAATAGGCTAAGCAAATAAACATGGCCCCTGTTACTTAAGCTTGAATAGGCTGGTTATCTACCAAAATCTGTTAACACTGAACATAGCTATCTACCCAATCTACATCCATTTAACAGGTTATGTACATTTATGTCAAGTAGGGAGCAATTTTTCTTTTTTCGTTTTCTGCCCTGGGTGTGAATAAAACATCACGGTCACCATGAACTTTAGGTCAATCTTTCAGTAAACAGACTCCTTAAAATTATTATTTTCAAAGACTAAAGCTAATCTAATAACATTTTTTCTTTTATCCTTTTTAATTATGTCTTTAAATTAAAAGTTTTTGCTTCAATATTGGATGGTCTATGGGGAAGCTAGTTAACAACATTAAAGTTATCTCCCCTGTGTGTCCAATCTCTTTACAACTTTCATTACATTACATTGATATTGCTTTCTTTTTAATGGGTCTAAGTAAACATTCTTTTTCCGATTTCATGCAATCTTTTCAACACATGTAGACATTTTATAGGAAAAACTCTCTTTACAATTGATATTTTTTAAAACTTAGAACGATAGCAAGCAGATAATGTACATGTCATCACAATTCTGCCTTTATATATATTGCATGCAAAAAACGAAACACTTAACATTTACTGTAAACCTACTATTGGGTTACAATGTATCACAAACCATTAAATCTTACAAATTCAAGTGTAATGAATTTTTGCACCAAGAGCTCTTAAACGAAATCAGGACTTAGAGATATACAGCTAACAGCAGTGACTTCATAAACTAGAGGTTCTGATTCCATTTTGCTACAGGGCTTTGTAGCTATCATCCTGAAAATGAGAATTGCCAGGTGTTTTGACATTACCAGGGGACCAAGGACTAGAGTCCTATGCATTCAGTACAATCTAACAAATCTACAAAAGAACAGGTACACATTTGTAGACTCGTGTACCATACAGGTATATAAGAACACACAAATTTAGATAAATAATCAAAAAAAAAAAACTTGAACATTTCCCTACACGCAGATGTATAGATCCTTAGATTTAGATCTACTGCTACAGTATCTATATTTCTAAGTAACCTTTGTATGTAGAATAATCACTTTAAAGTTACCATGCATAAATTATATTTTTTCCCAAGTAACCCTGTGTACACATACATGTATCTATATTTCTAAGTAACCCTGTATACAGTATCTATATTTCTAAGTAACCCTGTATACAGTATCTATATTTCTAAGTAACCCTGTATACAGTATCTATATTTCTAAGTAACCCTGTATACAGTATCTATATTTCTAAGTAACCCTGTATACAGTATCTATATTTCTAAGTAACCCTGTATACAGTATCTATATTTCTAAGTAACCCTGTATACAGTATCTATATTTCTAAGTAACCCTGTATACAGTATCTATATTTCTAAGTAACCCTGTATACAGTATCTATATTTCTAAGT
The DNA here is from genome assembly GCF_002113885.1 of Mizuhopecten yessoensis. Taxonomy (NCBI): domain Eukaryota; kingdom Metazoa; phylum Mollusca; class Bivalvia; order Pectinida; family Pectinidae; genus Mizuhopecten; species Mizuhopecten yessoensis. The sequence goes on along the minus strand of NW_018407684.1, from coordinate 485,939 downwards.
AACCCTGTATACAGTATCTATATTTCTAAGTAACCCTGTATACAGTATCTATATTTCTAAGTAACCCTGTATACAGTATCTATATTTCTAAGTAACCCTGTATACAGTATCTATATTTCTAAGTAACCCTGTATACAGTATCTATATTTCTAAGTAACCCTGTATACAGTATCTATATTTCTAAGTAACCCTGTATACAGTATCTATATTTCTAAGTAACCCTGTATACAGTATCTATATTTCTAAGTAACCCTGTATACAGTATCTATATTTCTAAGTAACCCTGTATACAGTATCTATATTTCTAAGTAACCCTGTATACAGTATCTATATTTCTAAGTAACCCTGTATACAGTATCTATATTTCTAAGTAACCCTGTATACAGTATCTATATTTCTAAGTAACCCTGTATACAGTATCTATATTTCTAAGTAACCCTGTATACAGTATCTATATTTCTAAGTAACCCTGTATACAGTATCTATATTTCTAAGTAACCCTGTACATATATCTATATTTCTAAGCTACCCTGTACATGTATCTATATATCTCAGTACATGTACCTCTAATATTCAATACATTTATTTCTAAGTAACCCTATATGTATTTATATCTAAGTGTAACCCTATATAGAAGAAGAAAAAATCTGAGTAACCCAGAATGTATGCAGTATCTTTATTTCAATGACGAACCATTTGTATTGAATACAAGTGATTACGTTAGCCTTATCCTAGAGCATTGTGCCAATCATCAATCTCAGCAGCAGCATTTCAAACTTATCAACACTCACTTCTAGAACAGACTTAACAGATGTGAGACATCTATCAACATTACACATCAGGGTTTAACTGTCTGGGATAAACTGGTACAAAACGCAGTAGTCTTTATTTTCCATCTTTACCATTTTACTTTTGTTTTTCACAATTTTCCAAAATATACGTCAATTATACTTTATGAACACAGAAGTTATACTAAGTCCATATTTCTTGAGCCTGTTACATGGCGTTGTTATAACAAATTACCCATTTCTTACATTGTTACATGGCGTTGTTATAGCAAATTACCCATTTCTTACATTGTTACGGAATGAATTGTTATGATGTGTATAACACTTACCATGATGTCACCATAAAGTGTTTGTAATGTCCACACAGTGTCAGGAGGATTGAACACCTTTTTGTTATTGAACTCAAAAAAGTAACAAGTCTTGCAGAAACTTGAATTTGGATTGAGTTTTGCCTTGCCATATCAACTTTGCCATCTTATTCTCAACTGAGACACTGGTGTATTCATATTACATATGTATGCAGGCTGTCTGTTCCAACTTCATCTGTTCTGTATTGCCTGTACACCAGTAGGACATTAAAACATTTAAAGAATACCTACCATTGTTGTTAAAATCAAAAAAGATTTTAAACACAAATGTAAGACTTGACTTATTTTTGTTTCCATAGCAATCAATGTCCCTTGTCAGTTTAACATAAATGTATACAGGCCCTGGACAGAATCAACTCACACTGATATGCCACCTACAATAAGAAGCCATATTGTTTGGAGAATTGCTGTATCTATCACTTTTAACATCCAATATGTCTTTGAGAATTCCAGCAAATTCTCTCATTCAAACTTTTTTAGATGACCTTCAGCAAATTCTCTCATTCACCCTTTTTAAGATGACCTTCAGCATTAAATGTTTAGGATCTTTTTATCAACAGTTCAAGTATCCACTGAACCCTTTAATATAGAACAGAAGCTCATTGGAGTGATGTTTGGCAACTAGTAATGTAGATATTATCTGGGCTAGCATTCATTTGAATATATATACAATACCATTATTTGATGATAATGAAAACAAAAATAATTAATTATCTTTGTTCTAGACACTCCTTTAGTCAAAACAACATAAGATATAATATATAAAGTGATGTTAAAAGCATTTCTCATCAACCTACATGTTTGATCTAAATATACTTAGCCATATCAATAATAAATACTTAATCAATAATATCAAATAAAGCATCTCCTGTACACCCAACATTTGATATAAAACTTAGTAATATCAAATGAAGTGTGTCATACACGACAACATAAGATATAAAAACTTACCGTTAATAATATCAAAAGTATCCCAATCCACGCCATCATTTAATGCCTATATATATTTCCGTAAAATATAGCCTCGAAGCGTTCATGTGAAGTTGTCTATAGTCATGTAACGCTTTCACGCCTCAGAGTTATCTTCTCCTATCACAGAGGGAATATATCTCTGTATCGTATATTTATACGCTGTGTACAACTGGTGTCTCATCATGTGTGTATCTATACACTACAGCCAGCGAAAGTACATCACTCAATACAGTTTCAAAATTTAACGGGACATTTTTTAGCTTATAGCAAAAAATCTAAACTTACAAGATTAAAGTGGGTTATTTTTTCAGCAGCTGATATGTTGGACTATTGAGGGTTGTAAATATAGATAATGCAGATATACAAGCTAATGATCGACATACAAGAAGGAATTTTAACATGAAAATAAAGGGTGCTAGAATGCACAAATCTTTATTACTTCTATAGTATAAAACAACTCTACCTCTTATGCTAATACATGTACAATGGAATGTACAATGGAGCACTGCGATTATGTGAAGCTCTATGGGGCCTGCATCAGCCTTTTTTTTTAATAAATTTCTAAACCTTTGAAAAAATGTATATTATATCATTATTGTTAAAAACTTATCATTTGTTTAATTTTTTAATAGAAGACAACTTTCTAGGTAACATATATACATCTTCTTCCAGACTGAGCTCTGCACCAAGAAAACAGCAAAATAGCTTTCATGAATGGTCATCATATTGACACATGTAAATTAAAGACACCTTTGAAATACCATCCAATTACTATTGTACCGGAACTGGACTAGGCTGATCGTTGGCATCCAGGTGGATCAGGTAATGGAAGGTTTGTCTGGAGTTTGGAGGGTTCCAGGTTTGAAAGCTAATTTGACCCGTGCATTTCACTTCTATTGCAAAATTGGTGTCTGTGACCAATCCTTGTTTCAAGTACTGGGTGAATGCTTGTCAAAAGGATACCCGAAACTGGGTTGTAAATAGTGTTGTCTTTGGAGATGAAGACTTAGAAAAAGGAGAGAGAAAATGGAGCAGAACTGGACTGGGTCGATCATCCGTGACCAGCTGGTGGATCCAACTTGATGGAGCGTTTGTCAGGAGTTCAGAGGGTCCCTGTTTTGGATCCCAGTCTGGCTGTACATTTCTCTTCTCATATCAAACAATTATAATGGTATACAAATATGTCCCAACACCCATATTTAATAACATGCATGTCCTGTTAAACAACTGTACTGCTATATGTATGTCCCGTCAAACATTGACGAAACTTTATCCTACAAGGTACAGATTGTATTATAATGAGGGGACCAATGTCCATACACAGATACCTGAATTAATGGGCATTGGAAACATAAATTTCATTTCTTTAAAACAGATAACTGGTGAGACTACCCAGTAAGGCCAGAAAGCAACATCTACTCAGAGGATGAAATGTCAATAAATCTAACTTCTAGGGAAACACCCTGTTTTTGTATCAAGTGTAACGAGGAACCTTGAGACGCCCCCTGATTCAATTTTAAGTTACTAAACAGAGACCCTGAAAGTTTACATCCTACTTTATCCCCATGGTATTAACTGGGATAAGAAATAAGCCCACTGCGAGCATGGTGAAGTGACATGGCTTTTCACAGATGACATGCGACTCTCCAGTTAATTCAGTAGAATAAGCAGGTGAACAAATCTCATGAAAAAAAAGGAGAAGTTCAGATTATACTTCTATCATATAACCTGACCTACCATCAGCATGACAGACTTCATAGACAGGTTAACAAACCAAGCTTTTATCACCTGGAATAAATGACATAACCTTGGAATACAAAATCCTCACCATAGTGGTAAACAGTGGGCAAGTCTCAAGGAGGCAGTAAATAAACCAACATTATGGAAATACTTCAGAATAAAACTAGATCACAAGTTTTAAATCTGCACACAAAAATTAAAGTTTGCACATTAAATAGTGTGTCACTTCTTCAGGATAAAAGAGCTTACCTTATATCATTTTATACTTGATCTGTTGACACATTAAACTTTGGTATGAGAAAAATGCTTCTTGATACAAAACATACTGACATAACAACCCCAGTGATATATTATATACACTCAGTGGGGTATATAAGGTTCTAACATTTAACTGAATACTTAATCACATATTAATTGTCTTTTTGTGTAAACCCAACATTTTGTATTATCTGAATCTTTTCTATGATATGACAACCTGTATAATCTGGCAACCTCTAAATTAATGTCATATTGAGTTGTTATCTTGTCTAACCTGTACAGTAATGTAATCCTGTTTATTCTATCATCCTGTATAATCTGTCATTCTGTATAATCTGACATTATTTAGAATCTGCAAGCATCTTATGTAATCCTGTGTAATCTGACACCCTTGTTATATGAAATTATTTAGAATCTGTATGTAGCCTATGCAATTTGACATCCTGTACAATTTGTCTTTTTGAATAACCTGTCATCTTGTGTAATCTGACATTATTCAGAGTCTTAAGCTCCATGCCTTTTATTTAATCTGTAATCCTGTGTAAATACGACATCCTCTGCTTTGTTTAATCATATAGTATATTTCACATATAGAGAAAATTCTGTTCGATATCCAAATGTAACCCCTAGGGCAAAAGGAATGAGAATCAAGTGGCTCTTCATCCTCTACATCCAACTTATGAAATCACAGGCTTTTAAATCTATGAACACCTTGAGTGTGTCAGTGGTGTGTCCTAAACCTCAATGACCTAGAACACAGACAATATCCAGGTAAGCCAGGTATACTGATTGGACATCAAATACCTCATTGAAATGTCACAACTTCCAGGTCATTCAAAACAGTGTCAAAACGGTCATACATTCACACATATATTTGTATATCATAATCATCTAGCAGTCTAACGTATTGGTGTACCCTGACATACACTCCATTTCTTTACAATAATATTCTAATGTTAATCCATCAAACTGATGAATGTTTAATTTTTCCAATCCTACAGAGAGGTTATTATAAGCTGAATGTGATAATAAAGGTATTCCCTGAACATTACTGTGTATATATGTGAACGACCCTTGGTGGTCCGGGGGATCTGTATAAGGCCATTTATATTTAATATAATTATAAGATATTAAACGAGTCTCCATTTCACTTAAACAGTTTTCGCTCTCTATAACTTACACGTAACTACATTGGTTTTACACTACCCATCTTACATATGAACAGGTCAATACCCTCAACATCTTACAACTGAACAGTCTTTATATTCCACATCTTACAACTGAACAGTCTTTATATTCCACATCTTACAACTGAACAGTCTTTATATTCCACATCTTACAACTTAACAGTCTTTATATTCCACATCTTACAAC
>NW_018407684.1:478220-479333 GCF_002113885.1 Mizuhopecten yessoensis | reverse complement strand
ATCTCAGCATGCTACTGGCCAAATATCATTACCCGGGGCATTTTGGTTATTGAGAAGAAGTTGTTTAAAGTTTTTAACATATTTGACCCCTGTGACCTTGAATATGGGTGAAGGTCATTCATTTGAACAAACTTGGTAGCCCTTAATCTCAGCATGCTACTGGCCAAATATCATTACCCGGGGCATTTTGGTTATTGAGAAGAAGTTGTTTAAAGTTTTTAACATATTTGACCCCTGTGACCTTGATTATGGGTGAAGGTCACACATTTGAACAAACTTGGTAGCCCTTCACCCAAGCATGCTACTGGCCAAATATCATCTCCCTTGGCAAATTGGTTATCGAGAAGATGTTTAAAATTTTTAACATATTTGACCCCTGTGACCTTGAAAATAGATCAAGGTCATTAATTTTAACAAACTTTGTAGCCCTTCACCCCCGTTCCTCTGGCCAAATATCGACATCCTAGGCCTTTCGGTTATTAAGAAGAAGTCGTTTAAAGTAAAATATTGACGCCGGACGGACGGAAGGATTGACGGACGACAGACGCCGCGCCACGGCATAAGCTCCATTGGCACTTCGTGCCAGGTGAGCTAATAAAACTAAACTAAACTTACACTTAACATCTTACAGCTGAACAGATTTTCCACCCCACATCTTACAACTGAACAGTATTACACTCCACATCTAACAGCTGAACAGATTTTTCACCACACATCTTACAACTGAACAGATTGTACACCCCACATCTTACAACTGAACAGATTTTACACTCCACATCTTACAGCTGAACAGATTTTACACTCGACATCTTCCAACTGAACAGATTTTACACTCCACATCTTACAACAGAACAGTCTTTATATTCCACATCACGTCCTAAAAGACCTAAGCTGTTGATAGGAGGTTAAACAAAACAAGAGGCCCAATGGGCCTGCATCGCTCACCTGGTATTAATCTCACACTTGTAATCTTAAAAGTGGACTAAAATACAGCTACAGGCAGAATATCAGTGTTTTATTAATAAGAACCTATTAAAAGATTTAAACATATGACGCCTGTGACCTTGAATGTCGAACAAGGACATCAGGTTGAAAGTGGATCAAGGTCATTCA
>NW_018407684.1:410446-477442 GCF_002113885.1 Mizuhopecten yessoensis | reverse complement strand
AGAAGTTGTTTGAAGATTTTAAAACATTTGACCCCTGTGACCTTGAAAGCTGGTCAAGGTCATTCATTTGAACAAACTTGGTAGCCCTTCATCCCAGCATGCTACAGGTCCAATATCAGTACCCTGGGCGTTTTGGTTATTGAGAAGAAGGCGTTTGAAGATTTTAAGACATCGGACCCCAGTGACCTTGAAAGTTGGTCAAGGTCATTTATTTGAACAAACTTGGTAGCCCTTCATCCCAGCATGCTACAGGCCCAATATAAGTACCCTGGGCATTTTGGTTATTGAGAACAGTTTTACACCCCACATCTTACAACTGAACAGTATTACACTACACATCTAACAACTGAACAGTTTTACACTCCACATTTTACAACTGAACAGTATTACACTCCACATTTCACAAATTCTCTCTACCCCACTTATCCTTGACACTGTTTAGTGTTGCCTTAATGCACTATGAAAGGGCATGGAGGTATAAACGTACCTGTGTCTGCAGGGTACATTTAAAGGGCAGGAACTCTGATTCGTCAATGGCTTACCTGTAGAGTGTCAGAGGTGTGAAGTGTGTCAGTCAATCAACGCCTTACTTAAAGAGCTAATTAAGCATGGCACATGCCATACATTACCAACGACAACATAGGTACTCCAGCAATCCCTACTACAAACATACAGCAGTAAGCACACTCATTACCGGTGTCTGTCTGACAGATCACTCGCCAACGGAACATTCAATTTACAACAAGCATCTCATAGGATCTGATCTCGAATGCTCTCAAATACTACCTCAAGACAGGTTTCTACCCAATGCCCAGAGGCCTTCCAAATGAGGCTCCCAAGAGCGCTAACCTAGAGCCTACAAATTACATTTGTTGTACTTATCCTTCTATTCCAGCTTCCCTAACAACATAGAATTTTCCACACTAGTCTTCTAAGGACATCAACCTAGAGCCCTTGATTTATACTTGTTTTCTATAGGAATCATCCTGGAACCGTCTTTACTAGCCTTCCAAGGACATGAACCTAGATCCATCCACACAGCTTCCTTCAGAGTTTTTTGACCTTATGACACTATACCTATGTACTTACTATCAACCAGAGACGTATAATACCTGTATTATATGTCTCTGTATCAACTAATAGAACTACCTCATTAAGGGAAGTTATAGTGAAGTCATGAAGTGTTAACCATCGGTCATTGGGAGCTGAGGGATCAACCTTGAATGAACTTGACCTTTTACCTTCCACACATTGTTCAGGTGTTTTCTTCTTACCATATCTCGTTAAAGTTCTAAAGGTAAATATGAGGCTACAGGTTTTTAAATTATTAAGTGAAACTGAAAGGGTTCTGACAGAGAAAATGAAGGACAAGATCCTGTCGTAATACTGCCCCACTAAAGTTGGAAGGTTAGACAGGCATACAGGATTTTCATTACGAACAGGCAGCAAGCCAAAATGACTGGTTCAGATATCATTTTGGCCTGTTCAAATCACCCTTTGAGATCTCATGTAATTTTACAAATGTTGGCCAGTTAAAAATGTCAATTGGTCTGTTCAAATGGAAATTAGTGAAAACCCTGGGCATATAAAGATATGGGAGAGGGAGAGGTAAAGGCATGCTTTACCATCAAGTTGTTTTCAAGTGACAAACATTTCTAACCCATTACAGTTGAGACGTCACTTTCATCCAGTGTTACAGGTCAAATGTACTCTGATATAGGCGACTAGTCAATGACATCACAGTCAACTTTCTGGACTACAAACACAGCTATCCATGGGCTACATCTGATCTTCAGATCTTGTCAATCCATCTTACACGCTATCCTACAATTTCCAATATGCATACTTTATTCAGGATGAGTCAAAATATCGTCACCAAAGACACGCCAAACAAATTGAACTGATATCTGCAGTATATATCAGAAGAACGAGTAGAGTTGAGCACATCTTCTTTTGTCAGAATCTAATTGGCAATAGTTTGATGTTTGTCCGTTTCTCTGATTCATGTACATAGATAGAGTTGGACATTTATTATGTCTGTCCATTTGTCCAATTTTATATCAACTGACAAATGCCAGTCTTTATGTCAGATTTATATATAATAGAACATTTTGCTTAGTATACATTGTATATGTATACACATATAAGTTTAGGACAGAAATGAGGCATTTTCTCATTCAATTTCATTAGGATGTTATGCGAAATATAACTTAAAAAAAACATCTTCACTCAGTTTTGTGTGGTTGATATTTAGAAATGCTACAGTACACTCATCTATCACTGTGCCTTAGCTGTCTATGTATCAGAGTGAGAATCATAAAAACAACAGATGTATCAAGTGTTCCACATCAGGAATAAATCTCCCACTCAAACCACAGGATTACAAGCCACACCATCTCAAACTCCAAACTGAGCCTATTGTGATAAAAAGTTCCAACTTTCAGTTTTTGGTATTATTGACCTTGAGCATTTAACCTTGGCTGCCTGGTCATTAGCCAAGAACACAGCTAACAAAGTCAATTGGCAAAAATGACAACTTGAAATGCAATTAGTGAAAAGCACCTGCATACGACAACGCCATAATGAAACATTTGAGCAAGGGCAAAGGGCAGCTGCATACCACCAATCATTCTCCAGTGACCTTTCCTGTCTATCAAGCTATGTGTATCTCAATATGATACGTAACTATTTGCCTAATTGCTTGTTTACAGAGACGACCATTATTAGAGGAAACCCGACTAGTGACGGAGGAGGCTGATGGAGGGGTCTGATGCTGGTTCTATGGGGAGACATGGGAGACACTGGTATGTTATCTGCCACCATCAACACATGTTTGTAACAAGGTCCTGACACCATCAATATCCACAGCCCCCATATAACAACTCTCAAACGAACATTTAACAACTCCCCAACAAAATGTGTCAGCCTCCATCACATCATGGCAGCAATTTCATGAAGATATACCTATATACCTGCAAAGGTAAACAAACATGACAAGCTACTGTACAGCTGGAGAACCAGGCAGTGTTGCAACGTATAGTTCTCAACAAGGGCGCGATGTAATGGTGTCCATACAATGTGTTTCTAGGCTAATCCTTACCACTGAGATGTCAAAACTTTACAAGAGGCCCAAGGGCCTTAGCGGTCACCTGAGTTATATCATAGGTACTGGTAGCTTTATGTTATTGTTTAGATGTGATGTGGAAATCAGCATGTAAACTAGGAGAAATACAATACTTGTCATGTCATCAAAGGATAAGAATTTGAAAATATTGGTAAATGTTCCCTTTGGGGCCTCACCTCAGCCCCTGGGGAGGGGGCAGGAATCCCAATTTTACAAAGTAATACTCTCATTCAGCAAAGATGATTCTGACTAAGTTTGAGTAATTTTCTGCTGAAAATGGATAAAATATACCCAAAAGTGTTATTTCCCTATATAAACTATAGTAAACTTTACCCCCTCCCCAAGGGAGAACGGATAGCTCGGGGTTCCTGAAATTTACAATTTAAATAAAGCCCCTGATGATCTTTCCATCCATGCAGAAAAAATGACTGTAATACCTCTGAGTCTGGAGAAGAAGATTTTTGAAATATTGGTTAATTTTCCCTTTGGGGCCCCGCCCTGGCCCCAGGGGTCGGGGTAGGAATCTCAATTTTACAATTTGAAACCATCTACCTCCAAGGATAATTCTCACCAAGTAAAAATAATTTCCTACAGAAAGTTGTCAAAATATACCCAAAAGTGTTATTTCCCTATATAAACTATAGTAAACTTTACCCCCTCCCCAAGGGAGAACGAATAGCTTGGGGGTCCTGAAATTTACAATTTAAGTAAAGCCCCTGATGATCTTTCTTTCCACGCAGAGAAAATGACTTTAGTACCTCTGAGTCTGGAGAAGTAGATTTTTGAAATATTGGTTAATTTTCCCTTTGGGGTCCCGCCCTGGCCCCAGGGGTTGGGGTAGGAATTCCAATTTTACAATTTTGTAGCCTACCAAGGATAATTCTGACCAAGTTTGAAAAAAATCCATACACTGGTTCTTGAGAAGAAGTTGAAAATGTAAAACGTTTACGCACGACGGACGCCGACGGATGGAAAGCGATTAGAATAGCTCACTTGAGCAAAGCTCAGGTGACCTAAAAATAGCTGTTTCCTATTGCATTATTTAAAATAAAATTATAAGTGGAACTAATTATGATAGATTAACAAAATCCTTCACCCTGTTTGAATATATTTGTGGAAGATTCTGATACAAATAAATACAACATAAATTATATCTGAACTTGAGGGTAAGATTTCATAATTGTGATTGTTTATAATATAACTTATGTATATACATAAAATATATCCCAACCTGAGGGTAAGATTTTGAGGTTTAGCATGAGGCTAAGCCAAGCTTTCCTTAAATTAAAAACTCTTCTCCAGACGGCTTGCAAAATGCATAAGTATATATTTAAACTGTTCCTTTTCCATTACTAGTTATATTATGTTTGGGGTTTTTGCAATAGCTTGCTTGTTAGGTTTGGAGGAAAAGTGTAATTAAGTTGAATGAAATCCCATAAATAATCCTTTCAGATTTGAAAATCGGTAATTATGAAATAATATCCATGTACCACATAATCTGTACTACCTGACAGCATATCAATACAGCGGTATATTACCCTGGCATCAACACCACAAACATCTGCACACATTCCAAACTACTTTACCAAGTGTCTGTGTGTTTTCCCAGTGAAATCTCAGATAAGCTGAAACAAAACGCATAGTGCTGTACAATGATACCACTATAGGGTGATGTACCAGACTTTCTTCCGATAAACACACAGCGCCACAAGAAGCAATTAATACATGGAAGTTAAATAACATTATCAGCTTTCTCCTACCTATCAGAAAGATTATGGTTACAAAAATTAAAGCCTTATCTATATAGGACTTTATTCCACGGCCATATCGATACACCTACTCAACAATTATCTGAAATATACTGTAATATAAATATTCTCGACATATTGTTATGGTTATACACTGAAAACTGAAATTTTCAATACAAATATAAACCTTATTTATATGAATGGCATTCTTACAGAAGTAGATCAACATACTTCGTACTTCAAGGTTACAACAAATACAAAATTTGTGTTTTCAAATGAATATGTTTGAATAAATCGCAGCAATCTTAACATTACTGCACGATGCCTCCGAGATGTAGCACAAGTACAAAAACTTCACTTTTTCTGAGGTTTTAAACTGATAGCAAAATTGGTTGAAGTATGTTATTCCCCGTTGACAACTTTAATCAGATTCAGATTAAGGGAACAAATGGGACTCATGTGGAACATGTACACAAAGGTCTAAGGATCATTCAGTGAGCTTGCTGGGTTTTCCTGAATTAAAGAATATTTAACATTGCAGTGACACATGTATATCATTTCTAAAAAGAGTTCTGCACCAAGTAAACTTTCAAGTGAATTTAAGAATCGATGAATTTAGATTGGGTTTATATATGGTAATACATCTGAAAGATTCAAAAGAATATAGTGAATTAATATAAATTCTAAGGGAGATAACCCTGACATAATTAACAGGCATAATGTGAAGGGTAGCATATATCCTTAAGGAGATAACTGTGACAAACATCGCAGGCTTTCGTTTCCCATTGTTTTGCATACCTTAGCGATTCAAACCATTTAAGACCATTATCACTGAGGGGGGTGTATCGTAGTGATGCTGCAATACGGTACGTATCACGATACTTGGGCTGGGATACGTACCTGGAACTTTTATCAGGCGGGTATATAATAGGTACAATATAAATAACATTAAATACCGAAAAATACTATGTACACATCATTCAATTCTCGTATAACTTCACTTCTGGATTGTTTATAATAATAGGATAATACTAGTTGAAAAGGAGAGAATATTGAGGATCTAGAGTGTTTAATCAGTACCTTAAAATCATAATTTTCAACAACTGATAATGGACGAAGATCATTGGCAATATATTAACAGATAGCGGTCGAAAATGGTTTTGAACGAAAGCTATCACATTTCGTCGTTATTCCCCAACATAGAAGTAAGACTGGCTTGTTTTGACATATCCTTTTTAATGTTATAGACGTGTAATGTGAGTTTTTCTTCGAACTGGCACTGTAAAGTTTAATTGAAGTATTAACGATTCATGTGTGTGCACAAGCGAGGTGTTTCCCGCATATTTTAGTTTTCTCTGACATTTATTGCAATAAAAGAACAATGTGTCCGTCTAGAATACATTATTTTTGGATTTAGCATATTTGAAAGTAAACCGTCACGAGATAGGCGACTTGAAATGTGCAGATGCCTTGATGTATCTCCATCCGCCATTTTAGTATGTTGAGTGCTAAACTATTTTTCTTTAAAGAGTTCCAACAAGGGAGATTACAAAATTAAAAGTATCGTAGGTACCACGATACAGTCTTGCCGCATCGGTGCATCGTATCGTGGCCCTTGCGATCCAATACATCAATGCATCAGTAAATCGTTACAACGCTAATTATCACAGGTATAATGTGTGGGGTGGTAAATCTCCTAATGGGAGATAACGCTAAAACACAGGTATAATATGCAAGAGAGTAATATGTGCCAATTATTGAAGATTCCTTAATCTCTGAAATCCAGTTAAAGTCACTAAAATCTCGTCCCATGGCAAATAGTTAAGTACTCATTTGTTACAATCAGAACAACAATCCTAATTAACATCTATTTATATCTTATCTTTCCTGCATATTTATTAACGAAAAAATCTTCTAGTATTTTTTACATTCTTATACATTACAGCAGACGAAGGGAATTGCCAGATTGTAAATATTGAAGTTTTATCATAACAGTCAAGACTCTTACACACTGACAAAATAAATCAGGTTTATTGTATCTATTAGCTAACAATGTACCCTCTTTACTAGCCTGTAACCTCTAAAGCAAATAAGGAAAGGCTGTAGAAATACCAATGGCTACCGGTAAAGTATTTTAGATATTCCCAGCATTATAATTTAAGTACTGTACACCTTGTCATAAGACATTGGATTAGACCTTGTATATCTGTCACTACTGATGTGTGTGGGAAAACAACAGATCAAGGAATGTCTGATATAAAAACAATGGGGTATTGTATGCTACTTCAGTCTTGGGAATATTTGTACTATCACCATGGTGTTACCACAGCTATCCAGTCTATGGTGTCCTTAATGCAGGCAGTGGTTCTCCCTACCCGCTGTCAATGGTGCCTTTACTGCAGGCAGTGGTTCTCCCTACCCACTGTCAATGGTGCCTTTACTGCAGGCAGTGGTCCTCCCTACCCACTGTCAATGGTGCCTTTATTGCAGGCTGTGGTTCACCTACCCCCTCTCCTCTGTGCCCTTCCTCCAAGCATTGATCTTACATCTCTCTCTACAATGTCCTCATTGCACCCACTGTCTGTCACGCCTTATTATCTTTGTCTGCCTGAACCACCTTATCTTGCTTTAATTAAGGCCATGGTCCACCACCAACTTTCTATTGTGTGACCTTGCCCTAACAGCAGGCCATGGTCCACCACCTACTGTCCATCATGCCCTTACAGCAGGCCATGGTCTGCAACCTTCTGTCCATCATGCCCTTACAGCAGGCCATGGTCCACCACCCACTGTCCATCATGCCCTTACAGCAGGCTATGGTACACCACCCACTGTCCATCATGCCCTTACAGCAGGCCATGGTCTGCCACCTTCTGTCCATCATGCCCTTATAGCAGGCCATGGTCTGCCATCTACTGTCCATCATACCATAACAGCAGGCCATGGTCTGCCACTTACTGTCCGTCATACCATAACAGCAGGCCATGGTCCACCACCCATTGTCCATCATGTCCTTACAGCAGGCCATGGTCTGCCACCTACTGTCCATTTTGTGACCCTACAGCAGGCCATGGTCTGCCACCTACTGTCCATTTTGTGACCTTACAGCAGGCCATGGTCAGCCACCTACTGTCCATCATACCATAACAGCAGCCCATGGTCTGCCACCTACTGTCCATCATACCATAACAGCAGGCCATGATCTGCCGCCTTCTGACCATTTTGTGACCTTACAGCAGGCCATGGTCTGCCCCACTGTCTATTCTCTACCAGTTACTGTCCACCACACCCTGAATTCATGCATTTGTCCCCATCTATTGTCCATCTTATGACCTTTATATACCATGGTCTGCCACCCAATGTCTATTGTGACCTTATACTGCATGCTATGGTCCACCACCCAGTCCTCACTGCAGATAGTGACCGTCCTCCACCCACTGTCCTTGCCTCCTTACTGTAAACTAAGGACCGTCTGTCAACCACACCCTCAATAATGCAGGCAATAGTCTGTCTGCCAGCACCCACATAATGGTTTCTGGCAGGAGCTTACAAGATATTGAGTTAACAACACACAGATTATATGGGAAATATAATATCGATAAATCCTCCTCCTATACTGCAACAAGTACATAGGGCTGCACTCTTATTAGCAGTGTGTACAATGATATTCTCTTACAGCTGGTTCAACCCTCATCATCAGAACACAAGAAGTGTGTCAGGTTGGTCATTGATCATCTTTTAATAATCTTTTTAAGATAAAATAAATATTGGGAACACAATTAATTTATTGAAATATTATTTTCATTTGTTAATTTTTCTAATTATTTGTCTATTTAGATTTAAAGCTATAAAGATATAAAAGTTTGTTTTAATCTATTAATAATCAAACCACAGACTTACACTTGGACATAACGAAAGTCCCTGTAACTAACTATCAAAGAGAGCATTTTCAGGTAGACTTGCCCAAGTCCTTTTTTTTGAGAGACTCATGGAATCTACCTTAGATACAGGTAGTCAAAACTCCATGCAAGTACAAAAATCGCTGGTCCATAAGACATGTAACATGCTTTTAATGCTGGCACAACAGCAGACATTTAGATATTTAATTTCAATTTAATGACCTTGAAATAATCACAAATGACCTCTGTATGTTTATGACATCCACACTTGTAGATAGGCTGGTCACATACATAGCTACAGGAAAAGGATTGTATAAAATAAAATCTGTGTAACCTGTCTTATTCAAACAGAAGGTCAAAGATCCAGACAGATTCTGTGTCAGACGAAATCTACAACAAATCTTTAATCCTGAGATCTGTCAGACTGTGACCAAGTAGAAAAGCTTTTGTCTTTTTTTCAAATCTTTTAAATATCATTTTATTTAAACACTTTATTTCAAGAATGCTAAAGACTCTCCCCAAACAGTGATTAAATAAAGCCAGTGGATAAAATAATAACACCACTGAAGTGTAGCTTGTTGATACATGTACTGATTCAGTGAAAATGATGCTGATGAAATAAATAATATATGATCCACTGAAAAAGAAAATACTTCTGTTATAAGGGCAGTGGATACACTGACAATACAGATGAAAGTAATGCCTGTGGCAGTCTGGCAGATCCAGTATTGTTTTCCTCTGCAGATCTAGAAAGGCTTCCAACTTCTTACCGTAAAACGAGGATAAAGTCAAGAACCTCACTAATTACATGAAAATTATAGTCTTTGAACTTGAAGGATGTCATCTCAACCCCGACTCTAAATATTGGCCTATAAAAGGCTTAAAGCTTTACCCTTAAGCAGAAATCGTTATATAGGTACTTACCAGGCACTGGCCCAGGACACAGACTTCGTCAGAGGAATCATCACTCCCACATGGTGTACCGTCCTCAACTCGGTCAGCAAACTTGTAGTGGAAGTTGTAGTAGATGGCACGACATGACAGTTCACACCTGTTCTGGACTGTGGACATATCAAGGTTTGTCATAATTAGTACATACTAATTCACCTAAATTATGTATTGATCTACCTGACCTTATTTAAGAATACATGTATTTTTTTACTTAACATCTTAAGAATATCTCACACTCATGACAAATATAACTCCTTTACGAGAGTTTTAAATTAGGGAGTAAACCTGTAAATGATGAATATCTTCTTCATTTTAAAATTAAATATTGCTATATTTAGGAACACGTTGCTGTAAAATTAAGGTCGAAAATATGAATACAGTGGTCTATTCCAGTCACCTTTTAATGGCGTCAAGGTCAATATTTATATTAGTCTTTCATTTTTGCCACAAAGGTTTTTTTCTGCCTTTTTTAATTACTGAATCAGGTAATGGAAATACAAAGTTTTAAAACTCTTTCACCACTTTCTCTTTTCAAAAGAGTTAACCTTGTCCTACGTTAAGAAAGGCTAGTGCCCTAAAAATGTTACGAGGATTGCAAAAAATCTGTTATTTTACTTTCCAAAAATGTTATTACTTTGTAAGACAAAACATGCTCATCCCGACTTGCAGGTGCATGCATAGCTGCCTGGCACGAAGTAATGTGTGAGGATACTTTCTGTTATATATAGGATCTATCAAATTTCCCAAAGAGAGTGGAGCAATACTTTTTTTCAAAAGATATTTCCTATATCCAGACAATTAACTGATCTGAGTGAGTGATGCATACAGTAGTTTAAACATTTCTCAAGTGAAGTCCGGAAGACATTGGATTCTGATTTAATGATTTAGGGTGGAAATCACAGAGCACTGCATGATGATGTTGAGCACTATTGAAAGTTTTGAATTGTTTCAAATTATATAATAATGTGCAGAACAGGATACCTATGTGCGATTTAATTATATATCATTGGAAATTGGTCAATTATATCTTAAGACTTACTATATTTAAAACCTTAGGTTAATTGGAGGTAGTTCTATGTGTACATCTGGACCAATGTGACTAATTAGTTGCTTGCCCATTAAGCATAAGTAACTAAAAAAGTCAGTTGTTGGTCTGTAAATGCAAGGAGGAACAAACATAAACGAAATCATATCTTACATTTCTTGATATCTAAATTGTGGTGTGATATATAGCTAAATATATGATTAGGAGAGACTCGAGGGACATTTATCATGCTGTGCATTGAAGAATCATAGACGCCTCGGCACCTGGTGAAGTCGGTACTTGCCACTACTTGGACGCCTCGTACTTGGGACACCTCGGCACTTTTATTTTCGGAACTTGGTTACACTTTTTGAGGACAAGTCGGTACTTATTTTTCAGAATCTAGTTTGATATTTAAGTTGCAATTGAATCTGAAATCCGTGAATCTATTGTTGGTATTTGGTGTCATTGTATTCACAATTTGTGGTGATATGTATTCAAAATTCATATAAATGGAAATAAATCGTTGAAAGTGGGAGACTACGTCTTCTATGGAATCCAACCACTATCATATATCCCAATTGGAGTTAATTATAATTGTCAGCACATGCATGCACACACATCAACTGTCGAATAGTTCAAAGATATAACGTTTTAAGAAACAATGCTGATGTGTCTCGAACCGCAAATGCCGAGATGACCTGTTATCTTATCACAGACGCCTCGCGGATCGGCACCTGGTGAAGTCGGTACTCGGACACCTCGGCACTCTTATTTTCGGCACTTGGACACCTCGGCACTTTTATTTTCGGAACTTCTTGAGGACAAGTCGGTACTTATTTTTCAGAATCTAGTTTGATATTTAAGCTGTAATTGAATCTGAAATCTGTGAATCTATTGTTGGTATTTTATTTGGTGTCATCGTATCCACGTCATGTGGCATTCTCATGTGGCATTGAATGCCACATGTACTTTTGTATGATGGGAACATAATGGTTATCCTGCATCCTTCTTACAACCCAAAGTTGGCTGAATCTTTGACAAAGTATCATCACGGTTCATCACTTTACATACACCTGAAAAGCGTACACAGAGACGTATATAACACATACTTTATACGTCTCTGGCGTACAGGAGCAGACATTTACCGCCACGTCCATTTCATTTTCGCGCCTCCAGATAGAAGGGACGTAACTCCCAATAAAAGCAGCGGATTATGGCTGCATGTCACTATCTATAGCAGATAATGATGTTCTATGGTGGGTGAGGAAATCCTAATGTTAAGGGAAATATAACTTCTAACGAAAGTCACATACGACACTTTTTATTTCGTAAATCCACATCCATAACAATTTACTCCTAATATGATACTTCCATGTTTTGCAATTGTGTAGGGTATAGGTTTACATATATGTATTTTTTACAAAAAATAGACTGAAAATGCCTTCCCAATAAAGTGCAAACATCAGGGCCCGTATTCATGAAACCGTTATCATGCTTATTCATGGATTTTGTGCTCAAGGTTAATTTCTTGTTCCGGTTATAAATAATTAAAAAAGTTCATGCCAATGTCAATTGAATATTGTTTCCAATGTTTACAATTGACCTTTGGATCGTTCGACAAGATTTAAGTGAGTTACATTAAAGCTGGTTTGAGCACAGGATCCATGTTTGAGCATTAGAACATTTTCATCAATTCAGGCCCTGAGTATGACTGCAATATACCTGTACTTACGGTCAATGCGCTTGTCCCATTGGTAGCGGCGACCTCTCACTAACTGACCGTTGTATCTACGACACTGTGCGGTACGCTCGTCAACCTGCTTTCCCGCACATTTCTGTTAATTTGCAATATACTTATACTATGATAACTCTTAGAACAGTGGTTGGTAATCAATTATTGCTGTTCCGCTGAAAAAAGTTTCAATCTGTGTTACCCAATTTTTCGAATGCAGATTAATTTCAAGCACTAAGCATAAAACTTCAGATATGACTTATTTATATAAATATTTTCTTAATTGTAATCACGTAATGAATTAATTTGTGACAAAGAGCTATGGCGGAAAACTGCCATATTTCCCGAAGTCGGCATTTCTAAAAACGGGAAAAAAATATTAATCAGTAAATTAGTCAGTAAGTAATTTCTAGCAGCGAAAATGCAGAGAATAGATGTAAAACCAATTGAATATGAATTTTTGAACTAATGAGTTATTAGGTATTGTGAATATGATACTGCAACTATGGCCATATCCACTATATCTATGAAAATGATGGAGTTTCCCAGACTTAAAAAAGTACTTTCAACACTTTCCCATCCGAGGACCAACTTTTGAATGAGCTTTTTTTATTCCGTGATGTAATATGCAAAAGCAAATCGTATTCCGGAAAAGTGGTCCTCCTTTGGGAAAGTGCTCAAAATAATGAAAAACAAGCATGAGCGAAGTCAATGTGCAAGTTCGAATCCACGTTCATTTTTTTTTTTTATTATTAAATTTAGGCATGTGATCTTTTTCCTTAATTAATTAATCAAATATTTTTCAAATCAATTGTACATTTTATTTATATTTTAATTACATACCTATTGATTTATCTTCTATGGAATCATGTCAACAAATCACTGTACACGTTTACACAGCTACGCTTTGTAGATAAGGAATTGATCTTAAAAGATATTTATGAATTGTTTTACCCTCGAATTAGCACTAGTAATTTATCTATTATTTAAACACAAACAAATGATGCTGAAATACAAAACAATGTGGGATTGTTGAGTCAGAATAAAAGAAGGCCAAACAAACAATATGCCGTGTTACAGTATTATCACAAATATACTACCAAAAAAATCATCGTTGAGGATAGTTTTAATTGTTTGAAATGCAGGAAGACTGCCGCACAAAGTAAGGATCGCAATACACGTGTAAGACATGTTTCTAGAAAATTATATATATCAATTTGCCATTCATATATGCAGGAAAAACAAAATCAAGATGTGTGTTTTGTAAGAAAGCAGGTAACGGCATGACGCAGGAAGTAGTAATGATAATTGAATCCTTTCAAAACTTGTTGGTAATGATTGATTGTTTTTATTTCATCGAAATAACGCGAAATAAGCATTTTGGTGAGTCTTTATCGTGAAACGCATGCTTCAATAGCCATGGCCTTGAATTCGGCTGTTTACACTAATCTATTCTTAGACACGGGATTCCGATATAGCTACATGTATAAAAAAAATATACCTGAGAACGCGTCATAACAGTACACGGTGGCACGCGCGCACTAGCGGGGACACCTATGGGGAAATAGGCATAGCAACCCGCCTTAGCTCTTTTCACACCTGTTTAATTAGAGGTGATTACCTGTATCTGACACAGCCGATACTCCATGCCTGGACCACTACAGTAACTGGGGTTCGGACTCGGCTCTCCTCTGAAATAGGACACACAATAGTTAACGTACAATGTACATTTCTCCCTTAGGAACCATCACCGTGTTTCCTTATATTTCGATGCTTCCTTGTAAACATGCAACATTTTTTTAAATAAACCGAGAACTTAAACTCATTACAGCATGTTGGGTAAGAATAATGGGCCCTATGGTAAAAGCCTGGCGTTACTAACGTGTGAATCCTGGTACAAGACTGGCGTTACTAACATGTCAACCCTGGTACAAGACTGGCGTTACTATCGTGTCAACCCTGGTACAAGCCTGGCGTTACTTACGTGACAACCCTGGTACAAGCCTAGCGTTACTAACGTGTGAACCCTTGTACAAGCCTGGCGTTACTAACGTGTCAACCCTGGTACAAGACTGGAGTTACTAACGTGTCAACCCTGGTACAAGCCTGGCGTTACTAACGTGTGAATATGTCACTTAGTGTCATTCCATACCGATATCACACTTTGCGTTTGTTATAAGAATTTTAACATTGGATGGGTAATATTTCTAATAATAAGGTAAATGAAACGGTAAAATACGGATACATAATATAATTACCGCATTACGTACAACAAGACTTTCAATATGGCAGCCCTAGTGAATGTAAAGTTCATGTCAAATATCAGAATACTTTTGCACAAAGTAAAATCGAGCAAAATTTCATATGAAACTGAAAATTTAATTCCAGCATCTTGAACAAAGTCATAAAGAACATCAGATACAATTTTATAGCTAATATGGATACCCGTTCTATGGGTTTGTTCATTCCGAGCTACATGTATGGAATACCGGGATACCATACGCATATCGACAATGAAGATGTACAAACATTCCAAACACTTTCAAAAATAAAAGTATGTCGGTGAAAGGAATGTAATGAAGTATCTTAAATGATGAACTCACCGTTCATTGACACACTTCCGGTTCCGGTATTGGACACCTTGGTTGCACGTCTTGGAGCACCCTGACCATGGCGTCCACTCGTTCCACGATAAGCTTGTCTGATATATATCAAAATAATAGAGATGTTATTCACATAACACTGACAGCTAGACGCAAGTTTTTTTTTTATCGTGTGCAGTCTTAATCAAATGGGTTCAGGAGAATTGGCCAACGTGAACAATCTTATAGTTTAAACTTCATCTCCAGATTTGAATCTTGAAGACTGTATTCATTATTCTGTATAAATACGGTGTTATGTTTGAAATAACGAAATATCGTAATTGCATACTGAGTATGTACACATTACTACCTCCAATGGCAACGTTAGATACTTACCTTGACCTCTTGTCCTTGCGCTGTCACACAGAACAGGGTCACGGCGACCAAAATGGCTGGCCTGGAACACCGCAGAGAGATAACAAAGATGAGTGGGACAGATATGTTTGGTTGAGAAGACATCATTATAGCTTGATAAGGTCGTAATTGGCCTACAATACCACTCTGGACTTAATGAGCTAAACACGAATTACAAATCTGCTGCAGTTTCATCAAACTTTCTTACAGTCAATTGAGAGTTTCCTTTACTTATATGTTTGCAATACTTTTAAAAGAAAATAAATCATTTTAATGCTTTTTATTATATCTTTTGTCGAAGCATATTGGGAGCGAAATGTTGATATTCTTAACCGAATGTTTTCCTTTTTAGATAATCATATTGTATTAACAATGAACTAGCATCCCCTCGAGATATTGGCAAGAGTTGTAGTTTGAAGGGAGGGATCATACTGAGAGTACACCAGTAAGTTAATCCTCAAATGACAATATATTTCATACTGTTTATTTTTCCCGAAATGTATTTTTGAGATGAATAAAACGCATAATTTGTCAACATACCTATACTGTATTTTTGTTATTGAGCAATGGAAGGTATGACATCACAGTAATAAACGAACTAAAATCTGGAAAAATCATGTCTTTGTCGTTTCTAATTATACTGTTTTTTATTTCATGGTTGCGCTTTTAGGTGCACCAAAGTCAGCGTGTCATAAGTGAAAACACGTCAAGGTTCGTCAATATTGTCTGTTTTACGCCCGTCTGATGTGTATTGCGAACGTATACAATACAGCAGAGATTGTCGGTCCGTGATACATACACACCTGGGTTGGCCACTACGTCACAACTCTGTCAACTGAGTATGTTATGATACTTTGTTGGGTATTTTAAAGTTAGGTCAGGGTATACACAGGACATGAGGAGCGGTCAAGAATCTTTGTAAGGCGGATTTCAAAACTCCGGTTGACAAACATCATCTCGTCACGACGCTTGTACCTATAGCAATAAACCTTTCTGGGGTGTGGCGTTACTGGCGCCACAAATAAAGACCTCACTACTTTCCACTTTTGATGACGTCGTGTGGCCCTGTCCACGTACTGTGTACCAGTGACAACCTTTGTTGTGTAATGTTGTCAGTGAACTGAAATGGGGTGACCACATATTCCATGTACAGGAAGAACTGACCCGAGTGTGGTTTCTTTCTTTGAACGGGTAATTTTCCTTAAAACTAGCTTATTGATATTTTTCGCATTAGCAACCCCCTTTGCCCAATCTTGCAACTAATCGCCAATAACATTCCCATATATATATATATACATTGTAGCATATGTTGAAACCCACCTCAGTCCAGTTCGTATCACACGACTCCTAACGGTGAACAACACAATTGACCACTTCTGTCCTGATCTAACATATCAAGGGAGTCCTTGTGTTGTCCGATATCAGTCGGTGACATCATACTCTAATTTTGTTATTTGATACCAACGGGTTGCGCTGTCTTACGTTCCCTGCAATATGTGTTATTGGAAACGCTTGGATTCCGAAAATGGATCGAATTCAACTTTAACAGTTTATTCGTGTACAGCATTTTTCAAAACCGTAAATTGAAGATAAGTTTTTCAATGAGTGTAATGATGGCGCAGATGATGAAACATCGGGTCGTTACAGTACAACCGTCTGTGTCTGGCTATCAGAGTGGGCTATAAGTACTAGTCTGGCTATCAGAGTGAGCTGTAAGTACTAGTCTGGCTATCAGAGTGAGCTATGTGTACTAGTCTGGCTATCAGAGTGGGCTGTAAGTACTAGTCTGGCTATCAGAGTGGGCTCTGTGTACTAGTCTGGCTATCAGATTGGGCTCTGTGTACTAGTCTGGCTATCAGAGTGGGATCTGTGTACTAGTCTGGCTGTACGAAAGTCGGACATGAAGTGGTATACCATGATCTTGTCGCACTTATCCCCTACATGAAGTTTGGAGTTTACAGTCAACACCTGAGATTGGTGTTTGGTCAGTTATAGATAACATGCCTTGTGTCGCCTTCCGTTCCTTTGCAGACCTCCAATGTCCAAGTGTCTCAACTTGACCAGTAGCTGAACAGCAAATACATGTATCAATCTATGTTTAGAACATGTTTGATTTAACAGTCGATAGATCGCATTGTATACGTAATGTCCCTCGTCTACCGATTCGATTAGATCGAGCGTAAATAACCAGTGTAACTTTATCGAAACCACTAGATGGCGCATAAAGTACCAGTAAACCACTAGATGGCGCATAAAGTACCAGTAAACCACTAGATGGCGCATAAAGTACCAGTAAACCACCCGATGGCGCACAAAGTACAAGCGTTACGTTATCAAAACCACTACTAGATGGCGCACAAAGTACCAGCGTTACTTTATCGAAACCACTAGAGGGCGCATAAAGTACCAGCGTTACTTATTCCGATACCACTAGATGGCACACAAAGTACCAGAGTTACTTTATCGAAACCACTAGAGGGCGCATGAAGTACCCAAGATAAGTGTTACTGCATTCGAGAATGTTTTAGGACAAATACTTGATGGATCTTTAAAACAAATTGTTTTAAGATTTTAATACATTTGACCACTGTAACCATGAAAGTTTGCAAAGGTCATTCATTTGAATTAACTCCATAGCCATATAACATGTCATCTAAAACTTCAGAAGAATTAGCGTAAAGATTTACAGTTTACATTTATCTCCTGTGGCCTAGGTTTTAGTTTTAATTTAGTTATCTTCCTATTAACAGCTGAGGTAATTTGAGAACGTGCCTCCATGTGTTATGTTTGCGTGCATGTGTGTATGGGTGCTTAAGACAGGGTATGTTGGCGTAACTGCCTCCTGATGCCGACTTTATAGTGCTATCTCACTGAAATACCATTCCAAAGGCACCCAACACAGCATTCCGCCCGGTCACATTAAATTGACCTTGAAGTGGATCAATGCCCTTTATTTGAGCACAGTCCAAATATCATTACCAATGGTATCTTGGCTATTAGAAGAAAGACCGTGTAAAGATCTGTATACGTTTAACTCTGATCTCCAAAGTGAGTAAAGGTCACTTATTTGAATAAACTTCCTAGAACGCTACAGGTCAAATATTCAAAAGAAATAAAATGTTGACGCCTGACCAACGACAGTTGCCACGCCAAAAGCTTATATGCTTTTCGGGCGGGTGAGCGACACGTTTTCGCATACTTTTTTTATTTTATTAATTATCAACTCTTTTATTATAATTAGTGCATTTAAAAAAATCCCGTAATATAGCGAAGTTCTCCCAGACATTCTACTTATTCCTGCAGTAAGGTAACCAAAAGGACTGCTTCTTTCATTTTTGCCGATTTCTTCCAGAAATTCTACTTATTCCTGCAGTTAGGTACCCATAAGTATTGCACCTTAATCTTTGCTAATTTCTTCTATGCATTCTTATTATTCTTGCAGATGGATAACCAAAAGTATTGCTTCCTAAATTTCATAACTATAATTTTCCGTACTTTGATAGGAAAAGCTTCTGTAGGTTTCATTAGTGCAACATTACTAAAACTACATGCTATAATTAAGGACATAGAAATTCTCATATAAATATTGATTTGATACTATTACAGTATAGTGAAATGTTACAAAAATGTCGATTCTCGGTTTCCTGTGGAATCAAGAAGTTTGAAGTAATTTCAAATTTTTGCGAATTAACCAAATCGTGATGGGCTAAATGTATGTTCGGTAAATAACGAGATTCGTTATATATGGCCCTGACAGGAATTCAAATGGACTACAAATCGATGAAGTTGTAAAAAGTTGCGGACTACCATTGTTATAACGACCACCAGATTTTAACATCACCTGTGTAATTGGTCCCTGGAGACTCGCCCTAATGTACGTAGTGTCTGACGTCAAGTTACTTACGGTAAGGGGGATACCTGTACATAATCAATAAAAACAAATCAATCGTTACCGGAGATAAGACAGCCGATATCTATACTCACCACATAACGAACAGATCTAGTTGACCATCGCCACAGGAATGATAATTGTCTTACAATCTACTCAAATATTTGGATGTGTATTGCTTGCCTGTCTAGTCTCTCCGACTGTTTCTTAAACTCGAGTGGTCAAAACCAACACAATATGTCTTTGTCCGGAGCAGCTTGACCAGTGCCCTACTGTGTAGAATTACATGCCGAGTACTTCCGGACAATATCGTCTAACCTATTAATGTACAGTGTATCCAGTGCTTAATCAACCGAACATATAGAGGTCTGATTGTCCGGGCCAATTTGGCAGATGACCAGTTATGGTCAAGTAAATTGACCACCAGTATATTACCGGCACTTGATCTAAATATTGCCACAAGGTTTAAAGGTGTAGTATTAGTTACATTAACCTACCAAGCTAAAGCGATTACAGATTAACTCGTTAGCACCAACTAGTCATTCGAGATTTGACCACCGGACAATGCACCCGGTGGTCACTTTCTGACCATTAATAGCGATCATTGTTTAGCATTGAATTACATAAGTACTCAGAACCTTTATATACTCAATGTTTGATGTTGGAACAGATACGAAGGGTGTTATATGTAGATAAGTACTTTTGGAGAGCTATCCAGTTACTACTCCCGACAATCTTACTCTACTATTTACCTAGGGTGTCATAACATATCGCCATATCTCACTGCCACTAAAACAGTTTACACGCCAGATTAGGTCGTTACACAACAATAACGATAACAAATACGATTTTCTATGTGATAGGTTCGGCTGTTTGACATTGACAGTCGGCTTAAGACTACCAATACACAGTTTTGGTTAGGGTAGTGGGGACCTGCATTGCGTAAGGAACCATATCTCCACAGAACTCTCCAAAGAAAGCATAAAAGCAAGACCCACAGATAGAGAATCCCTAATGATAAAGTATGTTAAGTAGTGGGCCACTGTAATAAGAAAGGTGTTTGACGTATTATAGGGGTACGACATCGATTGTCATTCTGCTCTTGACTCTTGTCATGTTTTGGGAGTTGATTAAACTTTTGGTAGGTCACTTAAATATTATAGCATATCAGACTCACGAGATACATGTACCATGTCATTCTCGGTAGACTTAAAAGGAAACCTCTTTAACTTTCTGTCATAGTAAAACTAACAGGTTCGATCATTCCAGATAAACGATCCGCGACAGTCTGATTTATAAATCGACTTTTGTATCAATAGTTACCGTTTTAAACCAGTAACCAATCACTGGGATTATCATCAATTACAAATGAATACATAATTTATTAGTTACCAATTGATATAATATTCAATTTATGTATACGTTAATAAATACAGATGACATCAATTGCCAACCAATTATAATCATCAATAAACTTACAACAATTATCGATAAATACATTTTTAACTAATTAATGATCAGCGATAAAATGCGCTGTTAGCAGTAGTGTTCCGAGTATTTTTATTATATTGCTTTTGCTTTTGACGTTTTCTGCCAATTCAAATGATTAAAATGCATATTTTGTACATAACTTGTACAATATATGTCTTACCCCAACCACCTTACTCCAAGGAAGTTTAAACTATAGTTATTGGTATATATATTATATGCGTGTGTTGTGTGTATGAATGGTATTTTCACGTACTGAATATATTAGTTGCTGTTTAGTATACTTGGTGATAGGTTTACACACAGACTTAGATAACCTAATTCCGTGGTTTACATAAGTGTCTGTGACACTTGCTCCTATTCCTCTTTGTCTTCTCTGTTCATTGTGATAACATGCTTGAACTGAAATAAAAGATAGTTTAAACTAAACATATTCCATGATGCGAGGTAGCGCAATCTTCGAAAATATGTATGTTCAAACGGAACTTGGTTGCATACTATCATATCAAATGCTAAAAAGATGCATTTCTATTCGTATATTTCAGAAAGAATAAATATAGGATTTTACATAAGTTACCATTTCGTGAGATTTGTAAATAGAGTCGAAGAATTTTTCTATTTAGCGAGCCTCTGGCGAGCTAAAATGAAAAATTCTTCACGAGTTTCATAAATTTAATATGAAATAAAACCCAGTTTAAAATCCTTTTTATCACATAATCAAGATTTGTGGCATCAATTTGTGTAAAACGACAATTTTCATAAACCTTGAAATGTAAAAAGCCGCCATTTTGACTCCAGTGTGTAAGTTTGTGACGTCATGTACTTGTCCTAGACGTGACGTCACAATTGAAACTTACAACCAATCACAGGGCTGATAGGTCATATTACATGGGTTAATTTGCAAAAAACTTCAACAGGATACTCTAAAAACGTTCAATATACTGAACATTATTTAGAGGCGTCAGAGAGATCGGTTAAAAACCTGTATTTTTATTTTTTATTTTTTAGAACTATATGATAAAAACAACATGTACGCTTAGAATATGTGAGAGAGGAGATTTGCCTTCAGTGTTGAGAGGTCTGCACTGTCGGCGATGAAGGTTGGGAGGCTGTTCCAGGTACGAATTGTTCTAGGAAAGAATGAATTTGCATGATAATTTGGGGAGCTGTGTGGAATCTGGAATTTGTGTTGTCGGGTTCGCTGGAGAATTTGGAGGTTTCCATCATATGCCACAAGGCTGTTTATGGTTTTATATAGTAATATGGTGGAGGTCAATTTACGGCGTTGTTCAAGGGATTGCCAGTTCAGGGTTTGGGGCATTTCTGTAACACTACTGGTGTAGTTATAGCACCCAAGGGTGTACCTGGCGGCTCTTCTCTGCACCATTTCAACGTTATGGGTAAGGTTTGCCTGCCATGGATCCCAGATGGGGCTACAATATTCAATGTGTGGGCGGACATAAGTTTTATAAGCTAACTCTTTTGTTTTTACATTGGTGGTTTTAATATTTCTCCGAATGAATCTTAGGGATGAATTTGCCTTGTTGGTAATGTTATTGATGTGGGTGTTCCATCAAAAGTTTTTAGTGATGGTTAAGCCCAGGTATTTAGCCGAATCTGCTTGCTTTAGAATTTGTCCATGGAGAATATAGTTAAATTTGTGTGTCGGCCTTTTCTTTGAGATGTGTAGAATTTCACATTTATCAGAGTTGAATGACATTAACCAATTTTGTTCCCACTTTTCCAGAAGATTTAAGTCTTTTTGTAGTGTTTCTGCATCAGAGTCGGATGAAACAGTTACATAGACAATAGTGTCGTCTGCAAAAAGTCTAAATTGGCTTGTGATAAGAGTCTGGTAGATCATTTATATAGATTAGAAAAAGGCAGGGCCCCATGACTGAGCCTTGGGGGACTCCAGAGAGGACAGGACAGGATGAAGATATGGTGCGACTTACAGCAACTTTCTGAATACGGTCAAGGAGAAAATTTTGGACCCAACAATGATTTAGCTGCGAATGCCGAAACGAGTGCGTTTTAGAATGAGTCGGGCATGGTCGACTTTGTCGAACGCCTTTGAACAATCCATAACGGCTACATATGTTTGATGACCTAGTGCTAAATTATTATAGATGTCTTGAGGTAAAAGCAAGAAGTTGCGTTTCGCAGCTACATTTGGAGCGAAAACCATGCTGAAGAGGGCTGGAGAGATTATAGTTGTCGGCGCGAGTCATGATGCTTCTGGTAAGGATGTGTTCCATCAATTTACTGAGGATGCAGGTTAGCGAGATTGGACGATTATTTTGCGGTTGGTATTTTGGTCCCTTTTTAAATACAGGGGCTGCAATGGCAGTTTTCCAGTCTGAGGGAACTCACCGCTTGACAGGGAACAGTTAAAGAGATCTGTGATAATTGGAGCTATTTCAGCATAGACATGTTTAAGGAAATTTTGAGAAATTTTATCAGGACCTGTGGCTTTCTTGGGGTCCAGGTTTTTTAGAAGTTTAGAAACACCAGGAATTGTGATATTGATGTCTGACATGTAGTAAGTTTGCATGCTTTTGTGAGGAATAGAGGTCAAGTTCACATAGATGAGATAGTTTAAGTGGGACTGGGTTGGTAAAGACAGAGTGGAATTTTCTGTTAAGTGTTTCTGCTTGGGAATTTGGGTCGGAGTATGTTATGCCATCGACCTTGAGTGGTGATACCCCAAAATTATCAGATTTTTTTTTTTTTTAACAAAGGACCAGACTTTTTTTACTTAGTTTGGCCTTGTCGATATTTTCAGAGTCGTCGATAACAATCGATTCCACATAAGCCCATTAACTTTGACGTATTTTTCTCTGAATTTCTGTTTTCATAAGTTTCATTTTCTGATGTAATTTTGATTGGTGTGCCAATGAAGTGCTCTTAATTTTCTTGTAAAGTTTGTCACGTTTTCTGATAGATCTTTTTATGTCTTTATTTATCCAGGGCAGGTTATCCTTTGATTTGGTCATTTTTGTTGGAACATGCAATTGGATAATACTATCCAGTTTAGTTTTCATGATTGACCATTTTTCTTCTGTTGTGGAATTCTGGGTGGTCGGCAGGTATAAAGTAGCGAAAGAAATTAGATCAGTCTTAATGGCATCCCAGTCAGCTTTATTGTATAGCTGTATTGTATAGCTGTATTGAATAGCTTTATTGTATAGCTTTATTTGACGTGGTTGTTTCCGTTGTCGGCCAAAAGTGACAAGAATTTCATGAAAACTATGTCATGATCAGCAGCTCCAAGACTTGGTAGGGTTCTAATTTCGTGGACAAGAGATGGCTGATTGAGAAAGAAGAGATCAAGTGTATTCTCTTTACGAATAGGCATTTTTACAACTTGTTCAAGGTTGTGATTTTCTATGATGGTAAGGAAATCAGAATAGGGTGCAGTATTGCAATTATTTTTATAGCATTGTTTTTGCCAGTCATACTTAGGGAGATTAAAGTCACCAAGTAGCCACGTGTGGGCATTTCTAGGGACTGGTTAGAGGGACAGGTCCAGTGGTGCAGTGCTATCAGGGTCAATTTCACTTGGTTTATAGTAGGCAGCAAGGTAGATGGACTTCAATCCGGAGAGATTTACTTTTGCCCAAATTATTTCGCATTTAGTATCTAGCTCTGGTTGTTCTTCTGATATGAGCTCTTTAGTAATTGCAAGGAATACACCACCACCATTTTTATCGGGACGGCCTCTCTATATATATCGCAGTTGTCAGTTGGAAATATTTCTGCATTACTAATTTCAGGTTTTAGCCAAGACTCTGTTCCTACTATTATATCAGGTTTTAGTTGGTCTACAACTTGATGGAACTCAGGGACCTTATTTTTAATTGACTGACAATTGATGTTTATTATGGTGAGTCATTGGGACCTTTTCGTTTTCCTTTTATTTGTTGTTTTCTGTTGTAAATTATATTAGAACAAGTGGATTCGTTGTGTCTGATAATTTAATGAGTAATCACGCAGGCAGAGAATGAAGGCAACACCATTTAGGATGTGTGACCACGCAAACGAAATGAAAACAAAACCCAACTCCATTTGATACAATTTTTGGATTTTTTAATTCAGACGAAGGCGTTTCTCGTTGGTCTCCGACCGAGCGTTGCTATAATAGTCCCTGAACCCCAGGCGTACGCGTGGAAAATAAGCAGGAAAAAAGTAGTCTGGCGAGGGGTCCTCCATTACGACGGACGGGGGCGAGGACGGTGGCGCTTCCAAGTGATGGGCCAGGCGGTTAAGTTCCGGAAGTAGCGTGATCACCCCCAAAATGATGATAAATGTGACAACAGCCATCCAGATGATTAAACCCACAAACATGGAGGGGGTCAGCATGTCTTCAGTAGAGACTGTATGGTAAAAGGCATTGAAAAGTAATGTAAATAATTCGACATCAAATATGTTCGCATGTTACAGTAAAAAAAAAAAAAAAACTGAAGGAAACAATACTGATCATCTGTGTGTTGGGCAGTTCATAAAACTGGATTTATTTTGTTTGTTTANCCCCCCCCCCCCCCCCCCCTCCAAACAGTGAAACCCCACCATGCGATCACTCTTATGCGAGACTAAACCGACACACACATATATAGTACATACTTACTTAAGCCCGTTACAGTAGCCGTGTACGGACCTACACACACGTGACCGTCCCACGTGTTGATGCATATCTGGTCAGTAAAACAGTCGCCATTATTTACAAGACATTCGTTGATATCTGACAATAAAAATTACGAAAAAAGAAACAAATCCTACATATGACACATATAGAGTATTGTTCACACACATGACACATATAGAGTATTGTTCACACACATATGATACATATAGAGTATTGTTCACAAACATATGATGCATATAGAGTATTGTTCACACACATGATACATATAGAGGATTGTTCACACATATGATGCATATAGAGTATTGTTCACACACATAATACATATAGAGTATTGTTCACAAACATATAATACATATAGAGTATTGTTCACACACATATGACACATATAGAGTATTGTTCACCCACACATGATCCATATAGAGTATTGTTCACACACACATGATAAATATAGAGTATTGTTCACACACATATGATACATATACAGTATTGTTCACACACATATGATACATATAGAGTATTATTCACACACATGATACATATAGAGTATTGTTCACCCACACATGATACATATAGAGTATTGTTCACACATATGATGCATATAGAGTATTCTTCACACACATGATACATATAGAGTATTGTTCACACATATGATGCATATATAGTATTGTTCACACACATGATACATATAGAGGATTGTTCACACATATGATGCATATAGAGTATTCTTCACACACATGATACATATAGAGTATTGTTCACCCACACATGATACATATAGAGTATTGTTCACACATATGATGTATATAGAGTATTGTTCACACACATGATACATATAGAGTATTGTTCACACATATGATGCATATAGAGTATTGTTCACACACATGATACATATAGAGTATTGTTCACAAACATATGATACATATAGAGTATTGTTCACACACATATGATACATATAGAGTATTGTTCACAAACATATGATACAAATAGAGTAGTGTTCACACACACATGATACATATAGAGTATTGTTCACAAACATATGATACAAATAGAGTATTGTTCACACACATATGATACAAATAGAGTATTGTTCACACACACATAAGACATATAGAGTATTGTTCACACACATATGATTCATATAGAGTATTGTTCACAAACATATGATACTCTATATGTATCATATGTTTGTGAACAATAATCTATATGTATCATGTGTGTGTGAACACTACTCTATATGTATCATATGTGTTTGTGAACAATCCTCTATATGTATCATGTGTGTGAACAATACTCTATTTGTATCATATGTTTGTGAACAATCCTCTATATGTATCATATGTGTGTGAACAATACTCTATTATATGTATCATATGTGTGTGAACAATACTCTATCTGTATCATTTGTGTGAACAATACTCTATATGTATCATATTTGTTTGTGAACAATACTCTATATGTATCATGTGTTTGAACAATACTCTATATGTATCATATGTTTGTGAACAATCCTCTATATGTATCATATGTTTGTGAACAATAATCTATATGTATCATGTGTGTGTGAACACTACTCTATATGTATCATATGTGTTTGTGAACAATCCTCTATATGTATCATATGTGTGTGAACAATACTCTATCTGTATCATTTGTGTGAACAATACTCTATATGTATCATATAGAGTATTGTTCACACACATATGATACATATAGAGTATTTTTCACAAACATATGATACATATAGAGTATTGTTCACAAACACATATGATACATATAGAGTATTGTTCACACACATGATACATATAGAGTATTGTTCACAAACACATATGATACATATAGAGTATTGTTCACACACATATAATACATATAGAGTATTGTTCACACACATATGATACATATAGAGTAATGTTCACACACACATGATACGTATAGAGTATTGTTCACAAACACATGATACATATAGAGTATTGTTCACACACATATGATGCATATAGAGTATTGTTCACACACATATGATACAAATAGAGTATTGTTCACACACATATATATGATACATATAGAGTATTGTTCACATACATATGATACATATAGAGTATTGTTCACACACACATATGATACATATAGAGTATTGTTCACACCCACATGATACATATAGAGTATTGTTCACACACATATAATACATATAGAGTATTGTTCACACACATATGATACAAATAGAGTATTGTTCACACACATATGATACAAATAGAGTATTGTTCACACACATATGATACAAATAGAGTATTGTTCACACACATATGATACAAATAGAGTATTGTTCACACACATATGATACAAATAGAGAATTGTTCACACACATATATATGATACATATAAAGTATTGTTCACATACATATGATACATATAGAGTATTGTTCACACCCACATGATACATATAGAGTATTGTTCACACATATGATGCATATAGAGTATTGTTCACACACATATGATATATATAGAGTATTGTTCACACACATACATATGATACATATAGAGTATTGTTCACACCCACATGATACATATAGAGTATTGTTCACACACATAACACATATAGAGTATTGTTCACACACATATGATTCATATAATAGAGTATTGTTCACACACATATGATACAAATAGAGTATTGTTCACACACACACATGATACATATAGAGGATTGTTCACAAACATATGATACATATAGAGTATTGTTCACACCCACATGATACATATAGAGTATTGTTCACAAACACATGATACATATAGAGTATTGTTCACACATAGAGTATTGTTCACATACATATGATACATATAGAGTATTGTTCACACTGACTGTATGGATATAGAGTATTGTTCACACACACATATGATACATATAGAGAATTGTTCACACACACACATGATACATATAGAGTATTACACACATATGATACATATAGAGTATTGTTCACACACACATATGATACATATATAGTATTTTTCACACACATGATACATATAGAGTATTGTTCACAAACATATGATACATATATAGTATTGTTCACACACATATGATACATATAATAGAGTATTGTTCACACACATATGATACATATATAGTATTGTTCACACACACACATGATACATATAGAGTATTGTTCACAAACATATGATACATATAGAGTATTGTTCACACTGACTGTATGGATATAGAGTATTGTTCACACACACATATGATACATATAGAGAATTGTTCACACACACACATGATACATATAGAGGATTGTTCACAAACACATATGATACATATAGAGTATTGTTCACACCCACATGATACATATAGAGTATTGTTCACACACATAACACATATAGAGTATTGTTCACATACATATGATACATATAGAGTATTGTTCACAAACATATGATACATATATAGTATTGTTCACACACACACATGATACATATAGAGTCTTGTTCACACACATATGATACATATAGAGTATAGTTCACACTCATATGATACATATAGAGTATTGTTCACATTCATATGATACATATAGAGTATTGTTCACACACATATGATATATATAGAGTATTGTTCACACACATACATATGATACATATAGAGTATTGTTCACACTGACTGTATGGATATAGAGTATTGTTCACACACA
Organism: Mizuhopecten yessoensis; assembly: GCF_002113885.1. Taxonomy (NCBI): domain Eukaryota; kingdom Metazoa; phylum Mollusca; class Bivalvia; order Pectinida; family Pectinidae; genus Mizuhopecten; species Mizuhopecten yessoensis. The sequence goes on along the minus strand of NW_018407684.1, from coordinate 448,272 downwards.
CATATGATACATATATAGTATTGTTCACACACATATGATACATATAGAGTATTGTTCACACTGACTGTATGGTCATTTTACATTATTCAATTATTCTCCAGTTAAAGTTATGTAACCAAAACTATTTTTTTGGTTGAAATTCTTGAACTTAGAAACAAATTCTACAAGATATACAATACTATTAAAATTTCTATTATGTTGATATGCCTCTTCTGGTTCCGGTTTGGACACTTACCATCACATCTATTTTCATCGTTTGCCAGCATGTATCCCTGGGGACAGGAACATACGTAACTTCCGGCAGTATTCTGGCAAAAATACTGGCAGCCACCGTTTTTCGTAACACACTCGTCAATGTCTGAGGCAGAAGAATGACAACAACACAATGTTTAGGCCTCAAGCTCTGTATGTGTTTTCTTGATTACAAAGCGTGTTTCTTTGAGAGAACTTTGTTATTCATTATTAATAAAAATAGAGAAATTATATATAAATCAACTCGTCAGTAACTTTCAGCTGTCTCCAAACAACCATCGAAAAGACAAACCAAAACGTAAGTACTGCAAGCCTACATACCTGGACAGTTGCCGTTACTACGTAAAATATAGCCCTTCCGGCAGGTACACGTGTACCCAAGGGGACTGTTGGTACAGCCGTGGTCACAGTCTGCCGTGTGGAGGGCGCAGTAGTTCACATCTATAACAAACAAACACTTCAGTGACAAAGGGTTATTACGCACCAGAAAATAATATGTTCATCCTGTATACTCTACCACATAGCCCTTCCCAATCATTGAATGTGTTTGAAATAACATTTTAAATCAGCAAGTCTTTTCATGTATTCTTTTTCAAACATGGTTGAACATTTTTTTCCTTTTATAACAGAACAAGAATTCCACGTTAGTGGATGTGTCGCCTGTCCAGGAAGCTGGGAGATTAATAGATACAATATGGTGTCAACAAGCAAGACCAGCATCACCTCATTGGTATCCATAAAAAAATTCTTGAAAATGCAAGTATGCTTAGCACTGCATGAAGTTTGAGTTTGATCGGCCCAAGGAACCTCAAGTTATCGCACGAAAACAGATTTTCTTTTTATAGTAACAGTGACCTTGACCTTTGACCTTCGGACCTGAAAAGCAATCCCAAGCAATCACTTTCGGTAAGGAAGCACTGCATGAAGTTTGAGTTTGATCGGCCCAAGGAAACTCAAGTTACGAAAACCTCTGTGCGGACGACGCTGCCGACACCGACGCACCAAAGCAATACCTATGCGTCACCAGCTTTTCGCAGGCGACACAAAAATGAATATAGCATTGTTTTGTACATGGACCACTCTCTTTAATTATTGGCGAAAACTCTGGTAGTAATTGCTACCATGTACGGCTCTCTGATCATACTGACCACAACAAGAATGGGTACAATAAAAAAAACTTCAATTGTACGTGCATTCCAGCCAGTTGCTATTGTATATATAGCTGTACATTTCATCTCAAGTCCTCCCAGCTGCTTACCAAACGGGTCCCATGCGGGCCCTTGTATTCCTGTAGATCCTACAACACCATTTTGACCTACAGTTCCTAGTGATCCCCTTTCACCTTCATCCCCAAGTGGTCCCTTCTGTCCTGTCAGACCTGTTAGGCCTACCACACCATTGCTTCCTGGAAGTCCGTCCAATCCTGTACTGCCAACGGCCCCCTGTTCTCCCCTGTCACCCACCCCTCCCGGACTGCCGTGGGTTCCTAGCGACCCCTGTACACCGGTAGGTCCCTGAGCTTCCTGGGGCCCAACTATGCCTGTGACGCCCCTTTCCCCGTTTATTCCAACAGGTCCCTGGGGCCCGATGTTGCCTTTGAAGCCAGCTGGTCCAGTTGAGCCCACTGGTCCTGCAGCACCTGTCACTCCTTGCACTCCGACAGTTCCCTGAGAAATTTTACAATTTTACTATTAAACGTGTCGGTTATAATCATCAGACTTAATAAAGTTATGCTACAATACTAAACACTATCTAGCGTCTGACTTATCCAACTGATAAGTGTATGATTCCTTAAATGAATTAGATGTGATTGATCTCAGGAGGATAACCAGGTTTGTGCTACAACTTACTAGTGGTCCAGTATTTCCGATTGAGCCAAAATTTCCGGCCACACCTGTTTGTCCGAGCAGTCCGGTAACTCCCTCGGGGCCTGTGTTCCCCTGGGATCCCCTGTCCCCTGTCACCCCAGTTGCGGATGGAGGTAAAACCCCTGTTAACAACGCAGTTGTACGATGTGAAAATGTGAACACAGTCTAAAATTGTTTTTATACTGTCCTTCTGGATTAAATTTTCAAAGTATTTTGATAGATAAATAATTCTATAATGACGTCACCAAAATGAATGAGGTAGTAAAGGGGAACCCCCACAGGGGCGATAGTGGAGTTTGAACAATGGGGTGATAAGGAATTTGGATTAAATGAGAAACACTGTAAAAAATGGGAAAACACTCAGACAATTTAGCAATGACGTTATCAATGGAAATAATTATGATCAAAATAATGGAGTACAGTAAAGACCTTACATGTACAAGGAACACGGGATGCAGTAATGACGTCACAAGGTACATAAAACTACAGTAATGACATTAAATATATAAAGAACACATGATCCAGTAATGACCCTACAAGGAACACATGTTCCGGTAATGACCCTACAGGGAGCACATGTTCCAGGAATGACCCCACAAGGAGGACATGATCTAGGAATGACCCCACAAGGAACACATGTTCCAGGAATGACCCCACAAAGAGCACATGATCTAGGAATGACCCCACAAGGAGCGCATGATCTAGGAATGACCCCACAAGGAGCACATGATCTAGGAATGACCCCACAAGGAACACATGTTCCAGGAATGACCCCACAAGGAGCACATGATCTAGGAATGACCCCACAAGGAGCACATGATCTAGGAATGACCCCACAAGGAGCACATGATCTAGGAATGACCCCACAAGGAGCACATGATCTAGAAATGACCCCACAAGGAGCACATGATCTAGGAATGACCCCACATGGAGCACATGATCTAGAAATGACCCCACAAGGAGCACATGATCTAGGAATGACCCCACAAGGAGCACATGATCTAGGAATGACGCTATGGGATCAACGTGGCGTAAGATATAAACAGAACAACTAACCATCAATTTCCACCATAACAGAGAATCTGTGTGTGCGTTGGAAAAGTCTGAACACAACCTCCGTTCCCTCGCTAGCTATTCTGGATAGGAAGACGAAGGAACTGGATGAAGAAAACCTCGTGGTGTTGCTTGTGTACTCAAATTCCACACACGGCGTCGGAGACACGTCTACAAATACGATACGGTCATTGGTGGCCGCCACCAAGTAGTTCGAGACATCTACCTAGACAAACAAACAAAACAACAACAACAACAATCTATTCAACCTTGACGTCCGCGATACCTATCTAGATATACAAAACAACAACCAGAAACTATTCATTCTTGACGTCCACGATACCTATCTAGATATACAAAACAACAACCAGAAACTATTCAATCTTGACGTCCGTATATCTAGATATACAAAATAACACCAAAATACCTAAGTACATGTATCTGTCCTACAAATCAAATACTCATAACGACAAACTGTACTGACGCGCAATATATCAACTTTGTAGTACGAAATTGAAGGCAAAATCAGTGTCGCCAAGGAAGAATTGAAAGGATAGAACGAGCTTCCTCTTAATGTATCTTACTGTAGTCACACTTAATGGCACTGGAGTGTTTTTTATGTGATTATAAATGTTGATTTTTCAGTAAAACAAGTTTTTTTCTTTTTTTCAAACAGCTGGATGGTTGATATTGGTGGTATGCTGATTTGAAGGTGCACTATAGCGGTTATGGTGTTGACGATATCATAATCATGTCATATTTGCTTGCACGCTACAACGCTATAATGGTGTCGTTTGCTTGCACGCTACAACGCTATAATGGTGTCGTTTGCTTGTGAGCTACAGTGTTATAATTGTGACGTCATCGTTTCCTTCTGCGTCATAGCTGTCATAACGGTGACTTCATCCTTTATAAAAATAATAATAACTAGAAATTGTTGGCTAACAATTTGACGGGCTGTTCACTGTAAGTACTGATTTGGCCTTCTAATAATAAACTGTGCAAGTCTACAGTAGCTGGCCGAGTAGTGGGGGATTCCCCGAGTGCGAAATGACGTCATAGAAAGAACATATAGACATAGGAAGTCAATGGGCTTAGTTGTATACAAAGGTAGTCCGTAAAAGGCATATAGTCCGCCCACTATGTACCTCAGGATGATGAATTGAAATAGCTTTTTGTCTATATCGGTTTGGTTTGCCACGCCAAAGAAAGCCTGAAGTTTACCCATCGCAGTGGAGATGTAAACTGTCCCTACTTTTAAGATTGGGAGTGCGTAGTAATCGATGTAGTATTACCAGCGTGTATTAGATGTCTTGATAAAAATCAAAGTACTGAGAGTACTGAAAGCACTTGACAATCGCACAAAAATGAAAACGGTTTTTGACTTTCACCTTTGAAATTATATTTGGAGTAGGTCAAGGTCAATCATTTGCACACACTTTAAAGCCCTTCATTCAACCATGCTTCTTTGCCAAACCTTGTTACCCTGGAGTTATTGGTTATTCAGAAAAAGTGGTTTCAATATTTTTATACATATGACCTCTGTGACCTTGAAAGTCTTTCAAGGTCAATCATTTTTTCAAACTTGATAGTCAATCATCTAACCATTTTAATGTATCAAATAGTAGGACTCTAGACCTTGTAGAACTTTAGAAGAAGTGTTTTGAAGTAATTATCTTGAAATAGCACATATGAAGTTTGTGACCTTGATTGTGACCTTGATCAATGTCAACCATTTTTTCAAACCTGATACCACGACATCTCAGAATCTTTAATATTTAATATCAAGACTCTTCACCTTGTGGAACTTAAGAGGAAGATTTTTTAAGGTTGGTACCCAATATAGTGCATTTTAACTTTGCTTATCTCTATATGATATTCAAAGATCAACCTCCTGTTTGATATCGTTAAATAAATATATTGGTATAGGCTGTTAACCAATCAGAGTTTGTGGCGGCCGTCTTGGAATATTAATTGCTCCAAAAAGTAATATAAGTTCGTAAGGGCCCCTAGAGAAATACATGTACCAATTGTGGTTAATATTGCAATGGCAGAATGGGATAAGAAGATCATTGAAGTTTGTAAAAATATTGTCAGATTTAAAAAAAAAATCAAAGACAATAATGAACATGCCATAGGATGTTAACGGTAAATGTTACAGAAAAACTAAAGACATCAAATTCATCAGAATGACATTCTGCATGGATCTGTAATAATATTCTTCAAGTTACTTCCCTTCCACCAGAAGTTTTTTGAAGTTTCTTTCACAAAATTGAACATTCAAACTTTAACCCCTACCGTAAACCGGAAGTTGATATTTTAAGGTCAATCTTGTGCATACACTTGGTAGCCCATCATACCAGCATACTATAGACCAAAAATCAATACCCTTGATATTTTCGGAATTGAGGAGGAATCTTTTGAAGATTTTAATATAATTAACCCCAGTGACCTTGAACATGGGTCAAGGTCATTCATATTATCAAACTTGATAGTCCAGTGCTTAAGCATGAACATTCAATAAATATTATGACCTTGGGTCACTTGGTTATTGAGAAAAACTTTTTTGAAGTTTGTTTCACAAAATTACACATTCAAACTTTGACCCCTAACAAAAACCTGAAGTTGACATTTTTTGTTAAAATAGTAAGAAAGAAAAAGTTTGCTCTTGCTTTTCTCTATATGATATCCAAAGATCAACCTCGTGTTTGATATCGTTAACGAAATATATTGGTATAGGCTGTTAACCAATCAGAGTTCGTGGCGGCCATCTTGGAATATGAATTGCTCCAAAAAGTAACTTAAGTTCGTAAGGGCTCCTAGAGGAATACATGTACCAATTGTGGTTAATATTTCAATGGCAGAATTGGAAAAGAAGATTGTTGAAGTTTGTAAAAATAGTATCGGTTTTTCAAAAAAGATCAAAAGGCAATAATGAACACGCCATAGGACGTCAACCGTAAATATTATAGAAAAACTAAAGACATCAAATTCATCGGAATGGCATTTTCCTTCCAAAAGTAGAAGAATTTTAAAAAAAATATGAAAAATGAGCGTTTAAATTTTTTGGTGAACTTTGACCCAAGGGCGAACTTTCTTATTTGAAATATTTTGTATAAACATGTTATCAAAAAAAGTTAGATATGGAAATTATCTACAAATAGTACATTTTCATAAATTCTGTACAATCAACGGTTTTCGAGTTATAGCGGTTTCAAAGATTTTAACCTATGACGTCATGGTGGCCATCTTAGAATATTAATTGCTCCAAAAAGTAACATTAGTTCGTAAGGGCCCCCAGAGGAATACATGTACTAATTGTGGTTAATATTGCAATGGCAGAATTGGAGAAGAAGATCGATGAAGTTTGTAAAAATATTGTCGGCTTTTCAAAAAAGATCAAAAGGCAATAATGAACACGCCATGGGACGTTAACGGTATATGTTACAGAAAAACTGAAGACATCAAATTCATTGGAATGGCAATCTACATCTGTAGAAGAACTTAAAAAAAAAATGAATAATGAATGTTTAATAAAAATGGTGACCTTTGACCCAACAGCGAGCTTTTTTATTTGACCTTTTTTTTAAAAATAACTTGAGGTAATAAAGGTTAGCCCTGAAGATTATCTACATATAATTTGATTGCGTCAATTCTGTAAATTCAACTGTTTTTGAGTTATGGCCATTTTAAGATTTTGAGGTATGACGTCATGGCGGCCATATTGGATTTTTGACCCACTTGAAAATGTTGCAATAACACCTTCATTCCATGTCCTATACAATATAGACTGTGATAATATCTGCTACCGTTCAGGAGATTACGAACCCACAAAAATGGCAGAAGAAAAAGAATAATAAGAACCATAATAAAAACAATAGGTCTTTTCACCAGTTGGTGAAAAGCCCTAATAATTGGAGGTTCTTATATACCGCTTTATCACAACCTAGTTTGTAGGTAGTCTCAAAGCGGTTCACAAATTATTATCCGTGGTTATAGGGCCTTTGCAACCAGCTGATACATTTCTCCCTGGGGAGCATACAGCCGGAGCTGCCATTTCGACGCTAACAGCTAGCACTCAACAATTCTAACACTGCCACGTACTCATTTACAGCTGAGTAGACTGGAACAAGCGAAGTAAAGTATCTTGCTCAAAGATACAACACATTGCCGTGCCGTGGCGCGAACCCGCAACCCTTCAGTCACGAGCCCGCCATCCTACCACTACCGTGCCTCCTTTGTTTGTGCACTGAAGCTGTTTTAATGGCGATGTCATCGTTTGCTTGTGTGCTATAGCTGTTATAACAGTGACGTCATTATTTACTTGTGCGCTATATCGCTGTTATAACAGTGAGGTCATCATTTACTTGTGCGCTATATCGCTGTTATAGGGGTTATGTCATTATTTTCTTGTACGCTATATAGCGGTTGCATTTCACGAAAGTTATATTTTCGTTATATTCCAGTCAGAAATCAATTAGAAAATTCTAAGCTCCCTTCTATTTTCAAATTCGAAAAATGATTGGTCGCAAGCCGTAGTATAGAGTATAGAGTTAAATTAAAACAACGCAAACTGGCTCCAGTCGTTAAGTGTTGCGATAGCTGCATGGTACGCAAGGAATAAAATCATCTGAATCTGACTCACTTTATCAACTATGCTGCTGCTTATGAAGAGGTGGAAACTGAAAAGCAAGTTCATTTGGAAGTGTATCAAAATAATTACATTTGTTTCAAATCAACAGACTAACGGTTTCAAAAACATTCTAGGTGGAATTCTGTTTACCTTGTAGTACCCGGTCGCTGTAAAATTCTGTATCTCTGTAGTGTACTTCATTCTATACTTCATAGTTGATGCGTCAACAACTTTCCAAAGTTGGAAGTAGACCTGGCAGTCATTTCCTAATATGTTCACGTAGAAAGCAACGAGGCGTCCAAACATCAGGGGAGCTACATCACGTAACATGATTCCGATCAGACCTCCGGTTGGCAGCAGCACATCACCTCCGGTCGTGTTAAATCCGAAGTAAGCTAGAACAAACGACAATGAAGTTAAACCAGAAGTACACTAGAAAATGTGAAAGCATAGTTAAACCTGAAGTACGGTTAATATGACGATAGTATAATTATACCGGAAGCTCACTAGACAAGGCAACAATAAAGTTAAACCCAAAGTACACTAAAACAGACGACAGTAAAATTCAGCCCGAGGTTGGTTAGACTGGCAACAATGAAATTAATCCTGGAATGATCTTAAGTTGAAGGACGATCATACAGCGTCTTATAAATGTAGGCTTATTTTTATGTTTATCACTATGTATATCAGATTAAGTAATTGTTGAAAGCCTGCATCCACTAATATGCTATTACAATCCTATTAAACCGGAAGTGGGCTAGATGACACCACAGTAAAGTTAAACCGGAAGTAGGCTGAAACAGACGACAGTAAAGTTAAACCGGAGGTAGGCTGAAACAGACGATAGTAAAGTTAAACCGGAAGTAGGCTGAAACAGACGACAGAAAAGTTAGACCGGAAGTAGGCTGAAACAGAGGACAGTGAAGTTAAACCGTAAGTAGGCTGAAACAGCCGAAAGTAAAGTTAAACCGGAGGGAGGCTGAAACAGACGATAGTAAAGTTAATCCGGAGGTAGGCTGAAACAGAGGACAGTGAAGTTAAACCCGAAGAAGGCTGAAACAGACGATAGTAAAGTTAAACCGGAAGTGGGCTAAATGACACCACAGTAAAGTTAACCCGGAAGTAGGCTGAAGCAGACGACAGTGAAGTAAAACCGGAAGTAGGCTGGAACAGACGACAGTGACGTTAAACCGGAAGTAGCCTGAAACAGACGACATTAAAGTTAAACCGGACGTAGGCTGAAACAGAGGACAGTGAAGTTAAACCGGAAGTAGGCTGAAACAGACGACAGTGAAGTTTCAATCCGAAGAACACCAGAACAGAAATAATAGCAGGTAGGGCAACAGTACGAGCTAAACTGGAAGTAAGCTAGAACAGAAATAATAGCAGGTAGGGCAACAGTACGAGCTAAACTGGAAGTAAGCTAGAACAGAAATAATAGCAGGTAGGGCAACAGTACGAGCTAAACTGGAAGTAAGCTAGAACAGAAATAATAGCAGGTAGGGCAACAGTACGAGCTAAACTGGAAGTAAGCTAGAACAGAAATAATAGCAGGTAGGGCAACAGTACGAGCTAAACTGGAAGTAAGCTAGAACAGAAATAATAGCAGGTAGGGCAACAGTACGAGCTAAACTGGAAGTAAGCTAGAACAGAGATGGTAGTAGAGAAAATACGTCTCCGAACTCCATCATCCAATAATAATGCAGGAAATTCCTTCATGGTTATACATATTGTATGCAGGTATTAATACGTTAGTGATATCGATAGAAATACTTACCAATGGTGGACGGCTGTGCATCTATCAAAAAACGAAACAACAAATATTCAAATTTTCTTCATTTTTTAAGAAAATTCACAAAAACTTTTGCGCTGACGAATAACCATGAGCGTGCGTATTGCAGAAGCGCATGTGTACGTCACCATTAATTGAGTATTATGTGTGACGTGGTATTGTGTATAAATACATTATTGTGTATATATTCATGCATATTACAAATTTGAAAAATATCACTTATGACTTTCCCTTAATAAGGTTTGAATTGCTTCCCAAAAACAACAGGGATCTGAGAATTTATTACAAATAGAATGTTTGAACCTATCCGTATAGAGCTATAAAGTCGACGATTAAGGTTTTTAGATCAAATCTTGTACATCACTTTGAGGGGGGCCCTACCCTGTATGATCGCCACGATCCCGTAGTGGTTGGTGTCCTGGTACGGTACAAACTCATAGGTGTTGCCCACCGTTGGAGACTGACTAAACAGGTAGGTCATTGTGGAGGACAGCGGGTTGGTGACAAAGTTGAAGGACACGCACTCCTGGAGGTTTGTGGCCGTGAACCCCATGATCTCTGACCCTGTCAGATTGATGGCGTTTCCGAGTCCCAGATCTACCTATATAGCGACAATTGAGTTATAGTTTTAAGCCTTAGTCAGGTAGAGAGAGCTAATCGTGCAAAATCCCTGAATCACTTTGATGCAACAAGACGTTAAATACGATGTAACTAAAGAAAATGTGCTAAGTTTAGATTGTATCAAGACAAATATTCGTGATTACGAAGATTTTTCTTAATAAGTTTTAACCGATTCTAAATACCAGTGTCACAGACTGAATTAAAAATAAAAAGGAGAACTATTTTCTTCTCCAGAAAATCGGTATTCTAATTTAGAAAGATCATCATGATAGGCTGGTGACAGGGATTTCCTCATTCTTGAAATTTCTAAGTTATACTCACTTCAGCAAAATGTAATTGATAGTGAGCGTAACTGCGGGGATTTCGAGGATGGGAGTGTCTGAGCCTACCCCTCTCTCTAACCCTGGGTTACTCGTCATCATAAACCCCTCTATATTGTAATGATACCCAGGGAAAGTCTACCTGTTGTTGCCCGTCTGTGAGGAATGACTGTCTGGCGGTGGTGAAGATGAGGGTGTGGTTCTGTGGGCTGACACGTGTCCATAGCTGCAGAAAGAAAGCACAGTTGGCGTCCGTGGTTACCAGAAATCCGATCAACCAGCCGCTTGGGAGGTCAACTCCGGACAGGAGCACGGTCTTCTGTCCGCTCAGTGAGTTGGGGATGGCCGTCGTTATGTTAAATCCCACATACGCTAGATACAGAACCATGACTTATGAACGTTGTGAAAGCATCATTACAATTAAATACTGCTCCTTAGAAACAGGTTATGAATTTAAACTCGTAATATAACAATCAATGACTTTAACATATGTTTTATCAAGTATTGATATGGTATGAAAATGATATTAATTATAGCAGATTATCACTGATAGTTAACAGTAAAATGATAGTACATTATAGTATGTAAATTGATAGTATTATGATAGCAGGTAGTACAAATGTAAACTGACACACTGTGGATAAATGGATGTTATAATTGTTCGTGTTCGGTTATTTAGTTGACTGTTCAAACTTAAGATAATGTGTTAATAAACACATCAATTGTGGTGGGATATTTCAATACTTACTAATGTTCTGACCCAGTGTAACTGAAAAAAAGATATTTCACCAAAAATTAACAAATTAAGAAAGCATTCATGATGTTAGTCTATTCTATTATACTTCCAAATACATCCTCGATATCCAGGGGTTACGCTTCTGTAGAGAGCGAAAGTGAGCGTAACCCCTGGATATTGAGGATGTACACCTCAATGACGAGCTCCGTTGACAATATCATGTATCGCATGTTTATAACCAAGACTATGGACATATGGCACAAAATATACAAATATAGACACCGACAAACGATCAGTGATCAATGGCGTCAATATGGGTACTGTATCCTTCTGACAATTATATTACCCTAATTTTCATGTCATTTTCTACATTTTCCATATCACACGAGATTTTAAAACGAAAGTGAAAGCGAACTCTGGAGTTGAAATAATTTCAAATGTTATATCGTATTCACAATAACTCTTTTAGGAAATTTGGAAGAAAAAGGAAGATCTGCAGTGTTTGGTGTCTTTCGATTTTCGCCATCGTGACGTCATAATATAACCTGGAGCACAGACTTAAATCTAATCCAATTCCGTGTCTGACTTATTTCTTTATCATTTTATGACGTAATCATAGGTCATTTTCTTGTGCGAAGTGCGAACGTAATATCATGTTTATTTTCATGGTTATTTATTATGAGTTTATTTTCTTTTTTTCCCCTCACGTCCCTGGGTGACTGGGTGTACACACCTCCACAGCCGGACAGGACCACCAACACCCCGAAACTGATGACGTCAGCATGGTTAATACCCATGGTTTTCTGTAAAAACTGAAATGCTATACGTTTTTAAATATGTTTATTTTTGTAGCTAGTGGGGTGTGTTTGGAAAATGGGTGGGGTGTAATGACACGACATTGACAAAGACTTTATTCTCATAAACTGGTCCAGTGTAGAAAATTTTAATTTAAACATTTCTAAATATGCAAGGGTACTAATTAATCGAGTTGATGCGGTCAATCATTTCCTTGATAGATTTATGTAGAGAAGCTCATTCATTATTAATTACATAATTGAATAGAATATTGATCTTGAATGTACTAGGTCTTAAAATATAGTATCACCTGCATAAAGAATTCCTCCTATTAAGTAAAATTTGACGGTCGTTACAAGTAAACAAAAAATGACATTCATCTCAGTCGAATTTCGTTAAGGTTAAAAATCCTTACTAGGGATTTTATTCCTTCTGTTGTACTCTATTGATAACTTAACACTACACAAGCTAGTGAACAAGTTCGATGTTCTAAGGGAGGCAACTACTTCTAAATATTCGAACAGAAGTCTTGCTTCAGCCTCTCTTTTACAGTAAACTGAAGAAAAAAGACAGCATACATACATGTAAATATGGACGTTATCAATACAGGTCTTCTCCGCCGGTGTCAGTGCGACTTCGTCACCTCAGTCAGTGAGGCAGAGTCGCTCAGGCATGTCGAATGTATGGCAAGTTGCACGCTCTCGTGCGCGTGTAGTTACGAACTAGTAGTAGCACACATCAAGAGTCGATCTGTGTCAATAGTGAACTTGATTGTCAATTCCTTTATCGATGTTTTTATATGTGCCGACATAGCTATGGTTCCTTTTTAGCAAGATGTATCCCCTGAAACTCACATCATTGTTAATGAAGTGCAGGAAATCTGTTACATATACTTTAACTTGACTCTTTCTGAATAAAGTTAAAGGAATGCACTCCCAAACGGACATGCTTTTTTCCCTCCGTTTTTATCGTGTTTTATCCCGAAATCCTTATTTTCACTGTTTATTAAACCCATACAAAACACAGGGACCAGACAATTTAAAATGCACCATTCCAGCCGCGATATCTACTCAAGAACGATAACAACTGATCGTAGTCTGGCCATTAAAAGAGATCTTAAAAAAATAGTTTGGTTTAGTTTGGTTTAGTATTGTTCATTCAAGGACGGCCTCCCCTGTGAGCAAGATGCGTGCGTATAGTGATGCGTGTGTGTTTTGGGAGGCTGCGATATGTTTGTGTTTGTCTCCTTGTGAAAGCACGGTGCTGATGCCAACTTTATAGTGCTACCTCACTGAAACATACTGCCGAAGGACCCAGCACTAACAACGGGCGAAACAGTCGTCCCACTCCTAAATTACCGAGCGTTAAGCAGGAGTAGAAATTATCATTTTTACAGACTCTGGTATGTCTGGGCCAGGAGACAGAACCCAAAGCCTTCGTCACAGGGGCAAACGCTCAACTAAAGGCCAAAAGTGCGGCATTGTCAAGGGAGACATAAGGAAGAAGAAAGTTGTTAAGAAAGGAGAGAAACGATAAGATCCCAAGTTTAGTCGCCTCTTACGATCATGCAATGGAGTCAGCAGGTACAATTCTTACGCCCTTCCTGCAGGGACCATAAGTCTCAAACGTATACGTATTCGTTTACGTATTCGTTTACGCATACGTTTATCCGAAGGATGCATACATTATTTGAAAACTCTGATCATTTAGTTTAACATGTCAAAAATACATTTATTATATTTGGAATATTTTGGGATATTAAGGACGTCAGAAGTACTTTTGGTTGGCATTGTGGAGTATGGGCCAATCTACACGAACAATACACTACCTGCACGTGCATGTTATGCAGTAGACTTTGCACCGCGCTACCATACAGGTACATTGGTGAGTGTATACGGCCGTGACGGTTAGATGATGCCAAGCTATATTGATGATGTATTGCCTCTGAATAACAAGAACTTTGATTACTATGTACTGTAATTCATTTATATTTCGCGAGGTTTATATTTTAGCGTTAATCAGGACTCCGTCGTGAAAAAAGTGTACTTTTGGAATAATTAGATCACTGTAGCATATACATGTAGTGTATGGTTTTGGAATCATTCGCAAATTTTAATTTAATTCGCGAATAAAGTATGAGGTGCCAGCTCCTGAAATAAAGTATACGCGAAATATAAGTGATTTACGGTACATGCAATATGAAGTTTGATGACTATTTACTATACATGCCATATAGGATATCACTGACTTCTCTGCTTCAGCTGAGCTACATATCTTATCGTTTACCAATCTTACGACAATTATGGCCACCTGCTACCAAACTAATTAACGGGATGATTTTAATTTTGCGATTGTGAACTTTCATTTACTCAGTAGTAACATACTAGCCTCTCTTACCTTTCATATTCTGAAAATCTTTCGTATGATTGGAACACTATTTAAACACAGACGGAGAGTGATGGGCAGAATTATTTGTTTGTGTGCGTGATTCTTTTCAAAATAACTCCAACGAGACAGCTATCCACCTGTCTGTATACGGTTGAGGTGTAGCGTGTATTGAATGATTCTGGGTAGCTTGTGTCACGTACTCTACTTTCAACACAAAATATTGTTTCTTAATGATATTTTTATTCCATTGTATTATTTTAAATGTTAATCAAATTGATAAGAATTTTCGAAGATAGTATATTGCTCCCTTTCGGATATTTAAGATCTCTAGAAATGCCGTCCACCTGTCACCTGGTTATTGCCATCAACTACGGACATTGCCGAGGGAGTTAGTGTGCAACTCCGGAAAATAGCGAGGGAGTAGTTTGTTTTAGTTTTTGGACAAACACACAACTGATATTGGATCCTCGACAGTAAAGTGAGGGCAAATAGTGGGGACGTTCAGTTATTGAACCCTGTTCTATTTCGCAAATTTTAGTTACGGTAATTTTAACTTTCTGTCGTCTGTAGTTATGATTACTTCTATTATCATTTCTGTCTCTTGTATAAGTAGGGTCTGCTTAATGTCACAAAAATACAAAAGTCTTTATGCCTGTCATCAATAGGAAACCATTCAATAATGGAACATATAACGGTTAGGCTTTCTGCAATTAGATAAGTTCGAGCAATAGCATTTCATTGTTTATTTGTAACTATTTGCAGTTCGGTCCATTTTATTTCTTGGATGTGCTTTGCATGCATCTCGCATTATAAAATTGAAAAAAAACACCTTTGAATTTCTAACGGTTGTAAAATGAAATAATGGAATAATTTAATCTGTTTTTAAAATCAATTTAGTAGTGATTGTTTTACATATAGCACAGTTTGACCGACCATTTTTAATTAAGTGCGTTTCGCTCTTTTCAAAGAATAAAATGCGTAAGATTAATTTTCCGCGACACGTTTCAGAACAACTGCGCCGAATCGGACTTCGAGCTTCCTTTTCCGTATTGGGTTGATGCCGGCTAGCAAGGTACGTTTTGTAGACAATTTCTTGTCCATTCCTTATCGATTAGCTTGTTTAATATTATCATTACTCGAGTAGAGTTACTTTATGACATCATTTATCAAAAAGAATTCTGTCTTTGATCCCGTAAAATTCGTAATATACACTTTATTGAGAATATCAATAGCATTCAACAGGTTTGCATACGTGGCTAAACCTATGGACTTGTATCATGTCCATGGACCAAACATTTGGAATTATAGACAAAATCCGGGTAGGCAAATGGCGTAAAACTTTCACTTGGTGTAAATGTATGAAGCATATTGAGTATTGAAAAGAAAACACATAATCAACTTGAAAAATTATGTTGCAGTATGCTGAACATGCTTTACACCAATGGACATATAGGGCCGCATTCATGAATGAATTTTGAAGTTGAACGAATATGTTTTACTTGCAAAGTTAGATAGGTTATAATGCTGTAACATTTAATGACAAAACTGAACTATTTTCAAACAAAATAAATACGTTTTTCTCTCGTGTTTCAGATGAAGATTTGGTTGGCAGCGCTTGCTGCTTTGTGTATGGTCTTGAGTTGTAATGGTGACAATGCGAGACTGTTGGCATCTAAGAACATATTGAATCAGTATTTGGTTGAAGGCAGGGATCTCACAGTACAATACAGCATTTATAATACTGGTGGAAGGTAAGCAAATATACATTGCAGAAAAGGAGATTTCTACATATTTTGATTAAAAAGTGTAATGATAAAATTAGTTTTTGTCAAAGAACATTGAGGAAATAAACTTAAACAGGTTAGGCACAACAGCGCATATGGGAAATAATGCTGCATAAGTATACAGCCGAAACGGCTGTAAAGGAAAAGATGTTCCCCGAACACTGTTACCAGTTCGTTTTAAAATATCCTAGCGTGCCCTAACCAACTACAGTTACTGTTTACAGTAACATTTTGAATGAAGAATAAAGTGAAATTAAAAAACATAGTTCTTTTAAACATTATGAACAAAAAAGGTTTCAACATAATCCAATGAATAATACAACAAGGTAATGCATATAATTTTTCACAAAAATATGTAAATTCAGTTGTCTAAGTTTTTGTGAAAAAAGATTTAACTGTATCGCCTCCGTTGCCAAGCTCACAGAAAAAATTCATGCTCACCTGCCTCATTTAATTTGCACTTGATGATCCCATTGACTACACACTTGAGAACAAAATCAGTGATCTGATTTGTCATTTTAACAAAAACTTAAACATTGTAATTGTAATTCATTGTGTTATCTATTGGATTTTGTTGAAAGAACAATGCCCTTTTTTACTCGAGTATTGAAATGAACTTTGTGTGTATTCATTTCGTTTTATTCCTCATTTCAGTAATAAATTTGTTACTCAAAACAATAACTGTTACCCAAATGCAGGTCCAAGGATTATTACAATTTACCCATATGTGTTGTTGTGCCGAACCTGTTTGAAGTTCATTAACATCTCAAAGAAGAACTGCCAAGTTAGAGGATACTTGATTCAAATCCTTTAAATATATTTTATTAGATATGAAGAATGAGATCGTGTTGAAGCCCTGTATTACAAGGATTACAAATGTAATAGGTACAATCATACGTGTGTCTTACATTCCTCTACTTTTTATTAAACATATATCAGCTTACTAGTCACTGGCAAGTCAAAATTTCCAATATGATGATCCATATTTTTCCTGTGACAAAATTATCCATAACATACAATTTCCTTGGGCAAATTTGTGAACAATGTAATATAACATTGGTAGTTTGCCATAGGGGATTTTATTAACCCTGGTTTACTTTTTGAACACAGAAAAAGTACAATCAAATATATCCTGAGGCCGTTGTCTTATATATAACCTATGTAATTTTTTCAGTGCTGCCTTGGATGTCAACCTGAAGGATGAAGGGTTCCCCGAGACTGATTTTGAGGTTGTCCGAGGAAACCTCAATGTTCGCTGGGAGAGAATTGCTCCGTATCCTTTAACATTTTTTGAAATTTTATTGAATATGTATAAATGGAAATAGTTAAAAATATATAAAGTTTAATTTTAATGTTTCGCATATCTGAACATGGGTCTCTGGTTATTGAAAGCCCTGAAAAGATTATAGGATGTTCCAAGAATTAATAATGTAATTGTTTGAGGTTACTATTCAGATGTCATCTACTGTTTCTTTCCCTTTTTCTACACCTCTCTTTGGTATGGATTATCTATAATTCATTATGCTCAAAATTGGAAAGGCCCATAATATTTGAGAATTTTTTTTTAGCTTATAACAGCTAACGCAATAATTTGCTAAAACAGCGGTGTGTAGATCCTAATCTAACATTTAAATAGAGCGTACAGATATCCCTTTTGTTAATGACGGAAATTTTAGCTATATCTATCCTTATTCATCCATCTTTCAATTCAATAATTTTGGCTTGCTTCTGATTTACCTTTGCATCAGGTATATTCATGCCTCTCTAATGTACCATGTGACTGCCAAATCACATGGACTCCTTTCTTTGTCCTGGAAACGTACAGCTTGGAAATGACATATTGCTGGGATTGTACATATTTGTCCAAAATTGCACCCAATAGGAGTTCATAATGTTATTTTAGACATTCCTCTACCTGGCTTATAGCATCACTTGAACTGAAAATTTTAAAACAGTAATTTTTCCTTAACTGGAGCCTAGTGGCACCAATGTGACACACTCTGTCATCCTTAGGCCTCTTCAGTACGGCTATTTCAACTTCACCTCTGGGGAGGTCAGCTACAAGGACTCGGAGGATGCCACCGAGTCTGTGGTAGGTATTCTGATACATGATACCAGTAAAAAAGGTGAAGCAGTGCTTCCTTTGCAAACAATTCACAATGAAAGATATGTTAACATAGAATTGGTAGAGACAGGAAAGGAAAATTCTATCTGGTACATTGTATTTGTAAATATATAGGTACATGTATTAAGAAATAATTAAATTCACACCGATACATTGTATATAGAATGTTAGTAGGAATCATTTTTAACCAGTTTTATACTTTAAACCATGAAGTGATGTTGAAAAAATCATGATGAGCTAAATTTTTGAAATCCATTTTATTTACAGTCCGGATATACCAGTGCACCTGGAGAGGGTGGTATTGTTAACAGCAAAGAATATGACAGACGCTTCTCTCCTCATGTTGTAAGTTTCGTTGTATGAATATATGCATTCTATATAAGTCAATATTTGTGCTAACATCTAAAAATATCATACTCTTGATTAATTGTAATGATTTACATTACTGGTGTAGTGAATTTGGTGTAGTGAATTTGTACTTGGTCAAACACTAATTACCTGAGAGCCTAGTGGATTAAGCATATGTTTAGAATGTGTTGAACCCTAGCTTCAAATCCCAGTTTGGACTTTAGTATTCAAGACTCATGCCTTAGCAACATTTATGAATATGCAATGTGCATGTCTTCAGAGGCAGAGATTTTGTAAAATGTATGGGTAAATGTAGAAAGGTCCATTCAAAAAGCACCTGTTGAGTTTAGGAGATGTGTAGGTTCTGAGCTAATTGATAGTTGTACTACATGCTGCAGAATTATTAACCAAAATTGTTTTATGTTTCAGCTGGACTGGTGCGTATTTGCCGTGATGACGCTCCCTTCTCTAGTCATTCCATTCCTCCTCTTTTACAGAAGTAAAAGTCGGTACGATCAGCCCAAGACGAAGAAAAATTAAAATATTTGCAGCATATTTTCATTTGTTTTATAATAAAATTTAACAAAATTTTAAAAGATTGTTTCTTTTTTCCCCACAAAGATGACAATTTTCATAAAGGACACGGCCTTACCTACCTGTTACCTTTTTGATTTAGAACATTTAGTAAAAAGATGAAATATATAATTATAACAGACAATTCTCCCCTCAAGTTGAATATTTTGCTGCAACATTTTTTATGCATTCTACACAAATTTTGTATATTGGTAAACATTAAAAGAAGTATACATGATGTTGCATAGGGAGGGATAAAAGTAATACATTAATACACTTGAGTAGTGAAATTGTCTTGATCACTGGGGCCATCTTTAATGTGAATTGACCTAAAGAATCGCATCATTTTCAAGACAATAAGATAATGTACAAGTGTTACGCTTTGGTAAAAGCATTTTAGAATATTTTTTAGAAACGTTTTGGCCAGAGGCAACAGTGGCTATTTTGTGTTTCATACCAGACTGAACAAGAGATCCCAAAGGGATTTTGGCGCCCACCATTGTACCATCTTCATTAGTTCTTTGTCAGTTCAATCTTTTCTCTTCTTTCCTCTAATCTGTTTGATCGAGTCATGTTAACAGTAAATGCACCTTTAGGTAACTTTTGATCTAAACTTAATACTGATGTGTATGAAAGCCAACCTTCAAAGTGAGTTTGTCATTTCACATATTTACTAGTACAGTACTTAATGTGAAAGAAATAGAATCAATCATTGCAATATGATAAAGATCTGTTTAGTTCTTCCTCAAGTCTTTTTGTTTTTATGATCAGTCTCAAAAAATATAACATGCACAACAAGGGATCAAGGGGTACTTCCCGAGAAATAGCAATATCAAAATCCAAGATGGCTGCCTGTCGGCCATGTTGTTTATCCGATCAGTCTCAAAAGTTACACTGCACAGCTAGGGACCAAGGGTAACCTACATATAAAATTTGAGAAAGATCTCTCTGGTACTTCCTGAGAAATAGTGATAACAAACTTTCACTATCAAAATCCAAGATGGCTGTCTATCGGCCATGTTGTTTATCCGATCAGTCTTAAAAGTTGCCCTGCACAGCTAAGGACCAAGGGAAGCCTAAATATAATATTTGTGAAAGATCCCTCTGGTACTTCCCGGGAAATGGCGATAACAAACTTTCACCATCAAAATCCAAGATGACTGCCTGTCGTCCATGTTGTTTATCTGATCATCCGATCAGTCTCAAATGTTGCCCTACAGATAAGGACCAAGGGGAACCTACATATAAAATTTGAGAAAGATCCCTCTGGTACTTATTGCGACGGACGGACCACGGACGCAGGGTGATTTGAATAGCCCACCATCAGATGATGGGGGGCTAAAAATACACATGTACTTTTTCAAGGTAAATCGTGATATGATGATTGACATGAAGTCCAATAAGATTCGCTCAGTGGAACAATAAAGATTATCTCGGTCCCACTAATCTACCCAAGGTGATATGTCCTTATTCATATGAGATTTTAATCCCTGTTGATGATCGACCTTTATTCCCATCACACCACGATGTAAGCTCCCCAGATATTTGAATTAGTTAGCTAAAATGGTGAGCATCTGAATTGGGGTTCAATGGGTTAAAATTGTATTTTTGTTGATCAAATTACATGCTTAAAACTCACAAGTTAATATGAAATGTACGTATGTTGTAATGATTTGGAGATACATGGGATTAATATAGGTTTGTGCATTGTCAAAAAGACAGTTGTGGTATACTTGAGTTAGAGGAAAGGTTACAGATAAATATCCAATTTCATGAATGTATGAATTTTGAAACTAGCTCTTGTGGAGTAATAAGCAAGCGACAATCTTTGTTACCTGTGGTATATCTGCATTCATGAGGAAATACAGTTAACAGGAAAGTAGACATTTGAGCTTTGATATTGATCTTGACTTTTGAAGAAAGCACCAGAAAATAGTAGATGACAGCACCTGAAACTAGTACATCTAACTGTCTTTTGGTGATGTAGATGTGTGAAGTTTCATTATCTGCAGTAAACAGAATTTTCAGCACAAGTGATGTATAGACATTGGTAACACTGAAAGTTACATGTAGAGGCATATAAAGAACCAACACTTAATAAATTTTTCAATATTTAATTTCTATGTAGATTTTCCATGACTAACTACCACTTTATAGTGGCACTGGTGTACAATGATTAAAACATGTTCCGTCCTTCCATTCTTTTCTATTTTTTTGAAAATACATTAATATAGCTACACAATTTCTTGTTGTAGTTGAGATAATTTCATGAGCGTTAAAATTGTTTCCATTGCCGGCATTGGTGATTTCAACCGATGTGCATTTTGTACGATATTGCAGACCTTGGTTATGTTATACATGTATCACTCCTTTCTTTATCTATAGGTAATAATTAACTTATAAGAAATATTTAACATGAACAATATAATTATACACGAGGGTAAATAAAATAACAAGGAATAATTTAAAATGCATTTCAGTCTATAATTTAAAAAAAAAGCAATTCATTAACTGTATTTTATTGATTTATCTAGTTTTTTCCCACTGTATTCAGTTTGTGGTGAAATAACTATAATGTGAAATATGGACCACACAAATTTTTGCTTTTCTGATAGAGTTAGTTGAGACTCGTGACTTTGAAGTGCTAATTTAAATGCTACCAATTAGAGCCTGGAAAAAAGCAAATTTTGGTCTGGCGATTTTAAACATTTGTCTTTGATGGGCATAGAAAAAATGGACAATTCTAGGTCTGTTATTAAAGTCCTTACAGGGAAAAAATACACTTCTGAATGGAGATCTATGGGTACTGGTGTTCAAAGATCAGATCAAACATGAATACAAAAACTGAAAAAGTACTCATAAAAGTTAAAAGTATTTATCCATGTATAGTAAGTCATATGTATCCAATCGAATTTTGAATATGTAAAAATATAAGAGACCTTGATGATTCCTCTCATATAAAGGAAAGTGTTAATGTTATCAAATGTCATAACGATGATTTCTAAGTCAGAGGTCAAACTAAATGTAAGCAAAATACATAAAACAGATGAGTTCTGACAGACATGTTAAATGTTAATGCAGGCCTTGAAAGTCTATGTCAAGAAATCGTTAAAAAGCTACTTCGGATCACCGAGTTAATTCCTATTTCATTAATTAATGAACCATACTGTTTCAACCATCTAGAACATGATAAATGAAAACGTCCTAGGTAGGAACATTTGACCATCAATTCTAATTATAAATAAAATCATAAATAAGTAAAGAAATGTGAAGCAGATCCCTTTGGTTAGGTTAAGAAGTTTACAGGCAACATTAAGAATGCATTTACTTCGGTTACTTGTAAATTTTCTATGACTTTGTGCAACAGTTTAATAAATTAGTATTACTAGACAGTCTTTCCACTGGTGACAATTTCAGAATTTACTCGCTGTAAAAGCAACAACTGTAATGTAGGAACTGGACAGATCAGGCCTGGATGGGCCAAGTCATGATTCAGATATATCACATTTAAAATCTATGCATATAATGAACATGCCCAGACAGGTATAAACATGTAAACATACTTTGAGTGTCATCTAAGATAGTCTGGGTATCTTATACAGAGGAAGCATTAGAAATTAACATGCAGTCACTCCATCATATAATTTTAGATTGTCACATCACTATTGTCAAAACGCCCATGTTTATGACACTTAGTCAAGGAATTGTGCCTTCATGTTTTCATTTTTTTCATGAATAGCATTGTATCATACTTAACAAGAGGCCCAGAGGGCCTGTATCGCTCACCTGTTTCTTTTGTTACATGAAACTGACATATAGGTTACTTCAGACCAAATTTGGTAACTATAACACAAGACATTTTAACATCTCTTAAACGCTTCTCAAGATATTGTTGTTTGAAATTTGAAATTGTAATTTTAAAACTTTTAACCCACATTGACCTTTGACTCCAGCTAGCACTTAAAGTTGACATTTGACCTCATTACTGTAACAAAGAAAAAGATTTGCACTGCTGTTCTAAATAACATACCCAAGTATCATGACTCTAGACTAAATGCTTCTTAGGATATCATTGTTTGAAGTTTTATTTTACATTTTTGACTCCTGTTACCTTGAAAGTAGGTCAAGGTCATTTTAAAGTGGAAACTTTATAGCACTCTATGCCTGGTACCTACTGGCCAAATATTATGACCCTGGGCCTTATGGAACTTGAGAAGAAGATTGTTAAAGCTTTTAACCAATGTTGACTTTTGACCCCCAACTAGCACTTTAAGTTGACCTTAAACCTCATTACTGTGAATAAGAAAAATATTCGCACTGCTGGTCTTCATAACATACTCAAGTGTCATGACTCTAGTCCAAATGGTTCTTAGGATATTGTTGTTTGAAGTTTTTAACATAGTTGAGACCTGTGACCTTGAAACTAGGTCAAGATCATTTTAATGAGGAAACTTTATAGCACTCCATCCCATGTACCTACTGGCCAAATATCATGACCCTGGGCCTTATGAAACTTGAGAAGAAGATTGTTAAAGCTTTTAACCAATGTTGACTTTTGACCCCCAAATAGCACTTTAAGTTGACCTTAAACCTCATTACTGTAATTAAGAAAAAAAGATTTGCACTGCTGGTCTTCATAACATTACTAAGTATCATGACTCTAGTCCAAATGGTTCTTAGGATATTGCTGTTTGAATTTTTGAACATTACTGGCCAAATATCATGACCCTAGGTCCTCCAGTTCTTCAGAAGAAGTTGTTTAAAAGAAAAAGTTGGCGGACGCCGCAGTACGGCATAAGCTCACATGGCCCTTTGGGCCAGATGAGCTAAAAACAATCTAATGTATAAATCAGATAACAAAATTAATCAAAATATTGAAATGTTAAAAGGAAAATACATTTTTAGTTTACTGGCCAGTAATATCAAATAAAGCAAATGTCTTTCTTGTTTCATGTTAGCTGGTTACAAAATTTGCTAAAGGGGTCTGACTAATAGTTACAAAGTATTTCTATTAAAAGAGAAATTCTTTCTATTTCCAGTCTGCAGTCACGACTGAGCAGTTTGAGCCGTTTGTTTTAACTGCGTTGAAATCGGACAAGCCAGTTTCAGTTTTAGAATTGCACAAAACAAATTGAGCAGAGTCAGTCTTTTTAAAAGATTGTTGTCTTTGTATAGTATATGCTATGACAGTTATTACACACGTACTACAATTTTACAATTATGATTTTGTTACATCTACGTAAGTATTTCATGATTACCCTAAACAAATATGGACTTGTACAAGCATAATATAATTTTTAATTAACTCTTGGAGAAACCAAACAATTAGGGGCAAGCCACACTGTGAAGACGAGAGATGGGTCAGAGTAGCACAAGCCTGAACCATAATACCTTGACAACAGACAACAGGGGAGCAGCTGAATTACTGGCTACGTGCGTTATGATGAATTATTTGAGCAATGTGTCTTGTATAGCAGGGTATTTAAATGCTTTTACTGTACACAAACATTACATCCCCAAAATACAAGCTTATTAACTTTTCTTAGAAACATTCCACATCTTTAGTAAATGAAATAATGAAAGGCAAACATTACAAAAGAGGCCATCTCAATTGTTCTCTTTCCAATAAAAAATGGAAATTTGTGAATTCATTTGTTGCCAATTGCACAGGGACAATTGATTGATTAAAAATGTCAGCCCGTTGGTGACGTAATGCTTGATGATTTGTATCTATACTGACACAAACATTTCAATAATGCTTTCATATCGTAATGCAACTGCAACACTAAAATGCAACATATTGTCTTTTCTGACCCCAAAGTATTCTGATATCCTATCATATCAATTTCTAATTAAAAACTGTTGTATAAAACCTGTGTATTCAAACATTCTGTCTAATCCACACAACTGGTTGAATCACACAGGGTGTAAGGTAAGAAAAGTTTCACTGTCAAATATTGTTACAACACAAACACAAATAATGTCTATTAGGAATCTCCTAGAATGCTAGCTTTAGTTTGTTTCAGTTTTTGAAGCCAGGCAGTAAGATTTTCACTGTCCAGTGAACCCCCACTGATTGGCATGCTGAATGAAGGGTGCACAGAAGTCTTTGACACAGCTGGAGATTTTGATGGAGTTCCTCCTTCTAGTTGGAACCCTCCTTTAAGTGGAACAAAGGAATCGTCTAAATCATCCACTAATTCTATTTCTTGTCCTTCAAGTGACAGAATATCATCCTCCACACTTGTATTATCATCAATACCAAAAGACCACTGTCTAGTGGAAGGTGAGTTTACCTGAGCTAGCCAGGGACTGGTCTGTAGGTGGAGTGAGTTATCTGCCACTGGTCTGTGAGGGGTGAGAGATATCAGGATATCACTGTCCTCTCCTGTGGTGTCAGTGCGTGGAAAACTGGGCTTGGCATGTACTTTGTCACCCAAACTGCCAGTTTGTACACTGTCCAGACTTGTAATTCCAGGGATGAGGTCAAGCTTGGGTGATCTCCCTTGGTTGTCAAACAGGTCTTGCACTCCATCTGTGATGTCATCCATGGACATGTTTGGGAGTTGGATGTCCTCAAGTTGTTCCCCATCCATCCCTTCTAGACTGTTAAACATAGGGTAGGCCCCATCTCCTCCACCTCCCAAGTCAATCCTAGTTCCTGTAAAGACATAAAACTAACATCAACATGTTACTTAAACAAAGAGCATCAAATGGTTGTTTGTTGGAAACAAAATGTGTACCTACTGAACATTGCAAGATTATTCCATTATACAATTTATGTACTTTTTCAGCCTAGAACTAGTATTAGCACAGGATGCTCCCATTTACTAGAGTGCAGCTAGGCTTCTTTAGTGACTACCTCTGTGCCTGGTCTGTTGTCCTGACCTTAATCTTACCTGTATCAGTGTCCCTTGTGAAGGAGAGGTTGGTCTGTTGTCCTGACCAGTATTTTACCTGTATCAGTGTCCCTTGTGAGGGAGAGGTTGGTCTGTTTTCCTGACCAGTATCTTACCTGTTTCAGTGTCCCTTGTGAGGGAGAGGTTGGTCTGTTTTCCTGACCAGTATCTTACCTGTTTCAGTGTCCCTTGTGAGGGAGAGGTTGGTCTGTTTTCCCGACCAGTATTTTACCTGTATCAGTGTCCCTTGTGAGGGAGAGGTTGGTCTGTTTTCCTGACCAGTATATTACCTGTTTCAGTGTCCCTTATGAGGGAGAGGTTGGTCTGTTTTGCTGACCAGTATTTTACCTGTAGCAGTGTCCCTTGTGAGGGAGATGTTGGTCTGTTTTCCCGACCAGTATTTTTCCTGTATCAGTGTCCCTTGTGAGGGCGAGGTTGGTCTGTTTTCCCGACCATTATTTTACCTGTATCAGTGTCCTTTGTGAGGGAGAGGTTAGTCTGTTTTCCTGACCAGTATCTTACCTGTTTCAGTGTCCCTTATGAGGGAGAGGTTGGTCTGTTTTCCTGACCAGTATTTTACCTGTATCAGTCTCGCTTGTGAGGGAGAGGTTGGTCTGTTTTCCTGACCAGAATCTTACCTGTATCAGTGTCCCTTGTGAGGGAGAGGTTGGTCTGTTTTCTGACCAGTATTTTACCTGTATCAGTCTCCCTTGTGAGGGAGAAGTTGGTCTGTTGTCCTGACCAGTATTTTACCTGTATCAGTGTCCCTTGTGAGGGAGAGGTTGGTATGTTGTCCTGACCAGAATCTTACCTGTATCAGTCTCCCTTGTGAAGGAGAGGTTGGTATGTTGTCCTGACCAGAATTTTACCTGATCAGTGTCCCTTGTGAGGGAGAGGTTGGTCTGTTTTCCCGACCAGAATCTTACCTGATCAGTGTCCCTTGTGAGGGAGAGGTTGGTCTATTGTCCTGACCAGAATCTTACCTGTATCAGTGTCCCTTGTGAGGGAGAGGTTGGTCTGTTTTCCCGACCAGAATTTTACCTGATCAGTGTCCCTTGTGAGGGAGAGGTTGGTCTGTTATCCTGACCAGAATCTTACCTGTATCAGTGTTCCTTGTGAGGGAGAGGTTGGTCTGTTTTCCCGACCAGAAACTTACCTGATCAGTGTCCCTTGTGAGGGAGAAGTTGGTCTGTTGTCCTGACCAGTATTTTACCTGTATCAGTGTCCCTTGTGAAGGAGGGGTTGGTCTGTTTTCCTGACCAGAATCTTACCTGTATCAGTGTCCCTTGTGAGGGAGAGGTTGGTCTGTTGTCCTGACCAGTATTTTACCTGTATCAGTCTCCCTTGTGAGGGAGAGGTTGGTCTGTTGTCCTGACCAGGATTTTACCTGTATCAGTGTCCCTTGAGAGGGAGAGGTTGGTCTGTTGTCCTGACCAGAATTTTACCTGTATCAGTGTCCCTTGTGAAGGAGAGGTTGATCTTTTTTCCTGATTTTGACCGTGGTGTTTCTTTATCTTGCATTGCCTCCTTCCACATGTCCCTGACCTCCTTAGACAGCGGACTGGCCATCATCACAGGCTCTGGCTCCGGCTCCGGCTGGTCAGCCTCCGGTAATAAGTCACACACTGTTGTAAAACACATACAGCAACCAACATCAAGGGAAATTTGCACTTAATTACATTTAACTCTTGTGAATAATAACATAATCTTTATCTGTAAAATCTGAATTTATAGCCTTCCATCAATTCAAATCTGATCTTTTCATTTATGTGTTTTTTTATTTTCCTCAATTATCCTATCAACTGAAGTTATACAGAAATTGAAAGGACCAGTATATAAACAGATCAGTAAGGTTCTGCATGAGTGTGAATGCAGTCAGGTAGATATCACTAAAATCCCTGGTGGTCAAAGTAAATTGAGAAACAAATCAAAAACATAGAGCTCACACTCTTAGCAATTCTTCAACACACATGTGAGTTTGAATGCAAATGGTTTGCAGACAAATGCATAATTAAAGAGATGAATATAAGATTTATATCTTGAAATGGGGCACTAATAAACTGACAACAACCTTATAATCTAGCCGATATGGTCTCAAATGTTGAAAAATAGCATCCTTTGAGGTACTCCCATAACATGAGAGGCCGCTGGTCGGCCTTTTTTCAATCAGATATGATTTTGCTGACTGCGACCTCTCATTTCCGAAGCACTAATTCTTTGATGCAGTTTCCGCCCGAAATCCGGGCGGAACAAAATCGGCTTGAAAAACTCACTTAAGTGGTTAACAGTTCATGACAACGATGTCTACTCACGGTTTATATAATATAGATCTCATATGTATGTCACAGACACAAATATATAGTATATTACGGAATAGAACACTCAAAATACATGTCCATGTCGTTGTAGCACATCTCTGACCTACATTTAAAACATGGCTTCTGGATTAATACAAAATAGCAGGGGGGATTTCAAACGGAACGAAATGATACGGAGTTTGTTTGTATTCCGCTTGTGAAACATTACATGTAATCCATTTTTGCATTTACCGGAAAAATCATGGCAAATGCTGTCTGCTTCGCTTCGAATGAGGAAAAGCTCATTATTTATGTCTTTGACATGCATTTTTTCTCATATAATCATGGATTTATGGAAAGGAATATTTCTTGGACCCTTTTGACCATTTAAATGTATGTAAACACGATATACACTTTCTTAATCCGAACTTTGAAAATGTGATCGTCAGCATCGGGAAAATCAGCTATGGGCAGTTAGAGGTTACGCGGCGCCTGTCAAAAGTTTTTCGCCGTGTAAAACCTCTAACATTGTTGGAGTACCTTTGAGGTAACATTGATCAGTGAGCAGCTGTAAATATCAGTTATCATATTTGTGTTCATGAGAAGCAGAAAAATACCTTAATAAATTATCTTAACCCTTTCACCACTGTAGACCATAATGGACTCATCCAGATCAATGAAGGGTCGAGTCTACTAAAGTTACCTAGGATTGAAAGGGTTAAGACCATATAGAGACCAATATTGCAAACGTAAGTTATGTAATACAGAAGTTTGACATTACTGACCTTCCATGAGTGATTTCACTAAAGCCCTAGCAGATGTCGGACAGGAATCGTCGGACTGATTCAGATCATCTGCCTGTGGAGACCCCAGGTCTAGTCTGTAGGGGGATCCATGTCCATTACTGATGGGAAGTGAGTGGTCAGAATAATACTGAGGTACAGGTAGTCCAGATTGCACAGACCCTTTGTCACTCCTGTCTGATGGTAGAAACTCAGGCTGCTCCAGCTCAAACGAAGAATCGTGAAGGTTTTGAAGGGTGTGTCTTGAACTATCCAGCTCAACAGATTTATCTAGATGATCACCAGTCAAAGATCGTAATTTAGAGGTGTTTAGTCTCCCAGAGTGGCCGGAGTGGCCAGAGTGAAGACTAACATTAGGTGACTGGTCACTTCCTTCCAGTAAACCTGAAGGGCGAGACAGGTTGGAGCTGATGGAGTGGACACTTTCCCGTGTGAAAGACTGATGGGAATGGTGTGACCCTTCTGACCTTGGCGAGTTGTTAGAGTCCTGTGATCTCGCTGAACTTAACGAATGATGTAAGGAACCTTTTCCAGTTAAGCTTTCCAACAGTGAATGATGTGATGCCTGTGACCTTGGAGACTCATGAAATGACCTTGAATGATGTGCAGTCAGTGATTTTAGAGAGTTGTTCGACCTTGAGTCATATAACGTTGAAGAGTTGTGTGATTTTGATTGCTGGGAGCCATATGACCGTGAAGAATCATTTGAACCCGATAGTTGGACTGTCTCCGAGTTGTGTAACTCGGACAGTACGGACTCATGCGAAAGGTTTGCTTCCCTGGGAGTTTGATATAACATAGATTGTGGGGACTGTTCTACTCCTGATGGTGGCATACCCTCAAACTCTCCTGTCTTAATGATACCCATAAAGTCTTCTGGAAAAAAGATACATGTTAATTATAATTGGAACTAAATTGGTATATAACAGAGATTAGCTATCAAATGAACTTTAATTTTTTTTTTATCAACAATGTCCTAAATTAACAAAACAAAAACAAACAATGTGATTTTTCAAAGAATAAAAAGACTGATTTTTTTTAACATCATCATCTTGCTGGTAATTCAAAGACTTCTGGCAAAGTGTTGGAACAAAATAATCTGTTAAATTGCTATTAAGTTTTATGATTGAGGCAATAATGAAGCATGTTAGTAGAATATATCTTACCCTCGTCCAACTGATCTTGAAAGTTGGTAGACATCATCCTGTTTACAATGACATCACTTGGGGAAAGATCTTCTATAGCTGCTGACCTCTGAACCTGGGTGGGTGGTGTCCTGGGGGAGGGGTGTTTGGGGGAAGTATTATCAATGGTAGGGCTGCCCCCAGTACAGCTAGTGATCCCAGTCAGAGTGCGGTCTCCACTGCTGAGGGACTGCTCCCGAGAGGAAGATGTAGCACTTCGGTAAGAGGAGTTCAAGTTCTCACCACCTGCTAACAGACATGTGAAACAGTTTCTGAAGTGGTTATACAGAAATTAGAAAAACAATAGAAAAGAAAGTCACACAGATGTCAGCCTTGACAGTATTTTTATTCAATATGTACTGAAGTTTGAAAGCAATCAGACTATCCAAACTTATCTATAATTTAGAAAAGATATAAACTCTAGCATTTTCTTAAATTTTTAGGATTTGATTTTAGTAAACCAAAGATTAATTTGACTTCAACCCCGCAAATAAATATGATTAACATACATGTAATAATTGAAAGCAAAGGGCTACTAGAACCCGAGTTGGCTTTTCACAATTTTTGTTTCTTTTTCTATTTTAAGTATTAAACAGAGCAGGGCTCATACAATGAAACAACATATTATGTTGCTATACCTGTGCGTGTTGGAAGGGCAGCTGTGTAGGATTTACTGTGACTATTAGTGGGGGTAGACTGTAGCTGTTCAGCAGGGTTCCTTGTCTTGGCCTTCTTATTCTGCAACTTATTGACCTTTCTGGGTACCTTGGTAACTGGAGCCCTACAAAAAAAATCATCAGCAAAACCTGTAGGCTATTGTTTTTAAAATGTCACTCAAACATGTTGTAATTTACATAACCATATGTCCATCAAAGATAGCATTTACAACAGCTTGGATGTGTTCCATGCTTTTTCTAAATTCAAATGATACATTTATTAGAAACAGTCAGTATTCAATTACATACTTCTTTTTAGCATCTGAGGAACTGATGTTGAGTTGAGGGGCATACTCAGGCGTGCCTTGGAACAGCTTTCCCTGCCCTCTACGCACAGTCTTTAAGACACCTTCAGCCAACTTATTGGCAGCTTCAGGGGTAGTTTCTGCAGCAAAAAGACCAGTATACACATAGTAAAAGGAGCTATAATTTTCACAAGAAATTGTATCTATAATTGTAACTATAAATGTTGTTCAGCAAGTGTTGGATGGCACCAATCTTTTAAAGTCTGTATTCTCATTGCCGTTATATGGATTGTGTGGCAACAAAATTGTGTCACTTAGTTCAAAATATGACCAGTTATACAAATTGCTCACTATATCTGCTCTCAACAAGGTATTTCTAACAACAAAATGTATTCAGAATCTATGCAAACTTGATGGGAATCTAAATGCAATTTGGCTAAAGATGAAAAATATTATTTCATTTCATTGATATTTAAGTTTCATCATAAGTTGTGAACCAGCAAACATTTGTACATTGTATATGTTAAAACATCACCTGATTTTTCATAGTATTTAATAAGACACAAAAGGACAAACCATTTTGGGGTGTCCGGCGTAAAGCAGATTGCACATGCATGTCTCCAGACCCAGTCTGTCCCGGGGTAAAGGACAACGAGGGTGACGGCTCCAACAGTCCGAGGCCCAGTGACTGTTAAAATAAAACCCAAATGTATAAAATATCAAAGATATTTGATTTAAAAAAATAATAAGAATAGCCAAGATATCAACAACTTAACCCTTTCACCCCTAGGTAACTTTAGTAGACTCTACCATAGCTTTATCTGGATGAGTCCATTGTAGTCCACAGTGGTGAAAGGGTTAAAGGTAGTCATTATTAGGTTGTTCAAATTATGAAAAATGATATAAATGTATTTGCAACACAAAAGAATGATTTAAATAAATAACAAGAGATCTCAAAGGGATCTTTACACCCACCAAAAGAGGTCCCATGAATAAACCAC
Source organism: Mizuhopecten yessoensis (assembly GCF_002113885.1). Taxonomy (NCBI): domain Eukaryota; kingdom Metazoa; phylum Mollusca; class Bivalvia; order Pectinida; family Pectinidae; genus Mizuhopecten; species Mizuhopecten yessoensis. Next base: position 415,839 of record NW_018407684.1, on the reverse strand, counting down.
AGAAAAGATAATTTGCCTATGTTGTTATCAACGGACTTGTCTTATTGACATCCATATTGTTCTAACGAAATGTAGACTTTGATCTCTTTAATAAAGACTGTGACACTTCACCTGCATTAATGGATACTTGGGTCAATCTCAAAGATACTGCTTCATAATGTTGTCACAGCAGAACATTAAGAAGATATCAATGTGATGTTTATAACTGACCTCTGACCATGGCACATTGACCATACACAAACTGGCCACTTGGCATCAATTGCAACAATGTTTTAATAAGTTTGATAACAAACTTTGACTCTGAAATATAAGACAGCCCTCTGAAACTTATTTGAGATGTCCATGCAACATGATCTCGATGGGTCAAAGATATTAACATGGCTCAAAGTTGTGACACATCCTTTGGGCAACGTGCTGCAAAGTATGATCAAGATGCAGCCAAAAGGTACAGAATTAAGATAGTACAAAACATTGTGAACGTACCGATGCACACTGAAAACATCCTGGCATATCAAAAGTAAGAGAAATTTGATCAAGAATTAACTCATTGGGGTTGATTCTAATCCACCTACTGTAGACCTTGTGCTGCGTGGAGTACTGTTTTGGACAGTGTGACTATCCAGACTTTCCCGGAGTTGCTCCACAGATTCTTTCAGTTTGGGCAGGTTGTTGGTCAGTTCCTTTTTAAGAGTCCGGGTGTTGGTCAGGTAGGCATGGTTACTGTGGACCTGTTTGGTGACAGATCCTAGGTCCTTTGTAAAGTCGGGTACACCTACTGCAAACACACATATCACACAGGGTAAGATACATACTTGATGTATTAAGGGAATCTGAATTTGACAAACATAACAAGACAATGTGTTATCTTTACCAACATATACTTGAGACACCTAAACATTTTGCATATGATAAAAAATAAACTAAAAATGCTTTCCACAATTCTCAAAACAAACGCTTAAATCGAACAACTTATTTTATCAGTTTTATCATTGCTTGGAAAAGTGTGTGCTGAAATTGTAAAGAGTCTGGTACATGTATAACCCTTCTTTGTTTGTATGATATATCCAGCATCAGTCTTATCAGATATATTTTTCATACTGTGAAGTAGTCTTTCTTTGTACATGATTTATCCAGTAACAGTACACTGGTTTTATTGTTAAGTCATACTTTGGTGTAATCCTTCTCTATACAAAACAAATCTTGTAATATTCTAGTCTTACCTTGGTGTAATCTTTCAATGTACAGATGGAGACAAAGGTTCCAAAGTTGTAGCAGACTAACAAGGTTCAGCTTGCCTCCATGAAAGGTGTTGTCTACATGTCGCTGTAACAGTTGCCAACTTGATTAATCTCTAGCAACAAGTATTTCTATAGTTGCTTTTAGTAATCAGTGAAAATACACAAAGACTTTTAATACTCTAAAATTTGGAATACGCTTTTATGATGATACTTAATTACTGAAGTTTGCACTTGTAGGAGGAAAGATAACAATTTATGTTTTAAACCCATCTGTTACTTACCAAGGTAATAGTATTATGACAATGTTAAAAGAAGGTTATGAAACATATATGAATCATTCACAAGAACCCTTTTTTACTCCAAGAAACATTCGTGGCAGGGCATAAAATAAACCAGAAAAGTTTGAATGACTCCCAGGTTTTCTGTGACCTGTCAGATCTCCGTGTGAGCTAACTGGAATGGTTAAGGCTCAATGTTTTTTGTATTGACTTACCCTCCGGATTTCCTGCTCACACTCTCGGAGGAGGAGGTCAGGTATCTTAATGTTGATGTCGGCAGCATCTATTTTGTGCTGACTCATGGTACGGTCCACGATGGATTCTATAACCTGTCTTTCAGCAGCCTCACGATCACAGAAATCATTCACTTGCTTCCACATATCTCGTACCTGGAAGACAATTGTATTTATTGTATATAAAAACAGGAAGTTTAAAACAAGTTCATTTTTTATCCTAAAGAGCCTTATAAACGCAACATGGACATAAATCTAGATTACATGATCACTCTATACTGAAATTGATTAACTGTATATCACTTTTCAACAACGGTCAAATAAAGTTAATAACTTGGTTCTCGGGCCAATTTTATTCAAAAGAGATGCGTCAGGGCGGTATTTTTCTCTCTCCATTTTACATGGCAAAAACAAGACGAGGGCGATTCTTTTTTTAATGTGTTGTTTGTAAAACGTTCATTGTGGGCATTACTTGTCTTTTTATAGTTGTGTAGAGACCCGTCATAGAGCAAGCCTCCGAAAATCCCCCCACGATGTTCCAGACGAGAATGACGAACCCCCCCATTCCTTATTTGTACCGAAATGAGCGCCATTTGTACACAAGACTAATACGTCATAATCATTTTTACGCTTGCCTGTATCTCAATCCTTATCTTTATTCAAACGTTTTCGGGACTTGGGTGACTAACGAGTAAAAACAACTCGGGACCAATTTTCCGGATTTTTTTAAAGACAGAGGCTGGCGCATTCTCATTTTTGTTTCTTATTACTTTCACGAAAAAATCGGCAATGCGGTGCCCTAAAAGGAAATGCGCACGGGCCTGAGAACCAAGTAACAATTTGTTTTGGCCTAAGGTTAAAAAAAATGCCATATGCGCATGTCAATAATGTCAAAATGCAACCAATAACACCTTTCATCAGTTAGACAAGTATATAAGACCATAAATCTTTAAATAAACTAGTATTATGTCAGTGTGACATTACAGCCGCTCACCACTTCAAATTCAATTGCTTCAGTAACACGTTGAGCATCAATATCTACTATAATACCTCAGATATGTGTTCTGTATTCTGCTAATTGAAAATCAGGCAATCGGTGAATGGATAATAAAGAATAGGTGCATTTTTTGCTTGTGAAATGAAGGATAATTAACAGTAGTGGGAAAACATGCATGGAGAAAAGAGACATTGTACTCCTTTTATTTTTATTTATTTTTTATTCATATTAGTGAAAATTATTAATATTTGTAGCGACTATATTTACCGTCATTGAATATACAAAATCTCACAAATGTTCTTGGAATATATTTGAATTATATTTCCCAATGCGACTTTACCAACGTAAGAGTTATTTCCCTTACACCCAATTGGATACTATTTTGACACGGCGCGAATTCTTGTCAAACAGCAGCGGCAGTTGTGTCATGTTCTTAAATTGTTACACTTTCATAAATAAATACACCAGAAATAGCATGCTGTGTTACAAAAATGTTTGATAAGCATACACATTCACATATCATCTCGTTTCGGAGCCATTAGTCTACCGTTATCAACCTAAGCACGATATGGCATATATATGTTCCCGTTTCAAATATCAAAATAGAGGTTATACTTCATCACTCATACGGTTTATAAGTTTATATATTTACTTCTTCCTTCCACAGACAGCGCTAATGCTTGACAGTCTTCACATGTGCTTTCTCGAATCATATGTGTTTCACACGCGTAACACTCCCCAGGGCCAGACCGCAATCCGAGTTGCTAAAACCTAGTGCACGAATTTCACCACCACAACACTCGTAGAATGCACCGGAGATAAAGATTTTGTTTTCAGCAATTATTTAAAGTATGGATTATTATTTGGAGAAGAGTATCAGAAGACTTTATGTAACCCACAGGTGAGTGTCAAGAGATTCTACTTTCTATTTACGATAACGAAACTATATAGCTGAAGCATGCAATACTGAATTATGCGCACGCACCACGAACGGAAGTGGGTCCGTCATTTCGTTCTCTGGACAGAATTAATAAGCCGCTCGGCTCTCGCCAAGGGCGGTTTAAAAATAGATTTATGAGAAATCCCCACATCAAACACCAAGGAATCTGCTGTAAACCTACCTGCTGTATTCTCTGAGTGCGTTTGGTGGACTGCGGGTCTAACTCAGAGTCATAACAGTCTGATCTCCTCCTCCTCACAGGGCTGAAATGTAACATGTCAGATCTCTACAAATTCTGGCTTTGTGTTCCAATTATTTTAATGAGACAGAACAATAAGTATATACTTTGATTAGAAAGCACAATCAACAATGAATTATTGTATCAAAATATCTGCTTACAAATAACTGCTTTTTAAAAATTTCATAGGCGATTCAAAATTTGAATGTTTTTTCATTAAAACTTAATTGATATTTTTCAATTTTTGTTCATAGTTATTTGAAAGTACCTGGTAACAACACTAATAAAACTCACCTGCCTCGTACCACAGCAGCCTCTGCAGCTCGCTGTTTCACGACCCGTTCCTTGTGTTCCCCTTCTCTTAACTCTTTGGACAATTTCCGATAGTCCTTCACCAACTCACTGTAACACAACACAAGGCTCTATTACAGAAATACTAGAACAAGTAGTCACTGAATCTTTACCTAAGGCTTATTAACTGAAGCCTAAATGCCATGTAAAACAATGGTAAAATCTGTGTGGTAGCTCATCCAATCTCAGGTAGTCAGGCAAGTATCAAATGTAACCAAACACAGACTGAAGAAGTTTTCTACATCTTTAAGTATTGTTGAGATGGTCAAAATATACAAATGTTACTATTTTCAAGATCAAATCTTTGATTTGTATATGAACCAGTAAATTCTTTGTTTAAACAAGAGGCCCATGGGCCTTAACGGTCACCTGATATATTTATACAGAGAGTTGATTTTGTTTTTAACATGTACAGAAATATTATTCAAAGTGACAAAAAACAATAAAACCACCTTATTCAATATCTAGCATACAGATTTAAGACTAAAAAGTATTTGAAACTAGCACCTCTGATTCTAAACAAGGAAAATGTAGAAATTTTAGCACACTGACTCCTTTGGGCCCCACCCTACAGCCCTTGGGGGTAGGGCTGGCTCAAAATTTTCAACTGTCAACTCAAGGTTATAATTCCAATCAAGTTATTAACATGTAATATTCAAAGTATCATTTGCCATTATAAACCATAATAAATTTTGCCCCCCCCCCCTCCCCAGGGGGTAAACGTGAGACCCTAGGGTCATAAACCTTAAGACCCTTCCATCTATGAAGAGTGTTTGATTCTACCATATCTGGGTCTTTGAGAAGAAGATTTTTGAAATTTCAGTCAATTCAACCCTTTTTGGCCCCACCCATCAGCCCCGGGGGGTCAGTCAGGGCTGATATGTGCATATACCATCAAACTGCTATCCAATACTGATAATGCTAACCCAAATTGAATAACTTCCAATGGAAATTAAACAAATGTTGGTCCAAAATGTGATTTCCCTATATAAACTATAGTAAAGTTTACCCCCGCCCAAGGGGGAAACGTGATACCCAAGGGTCATGAAATTCACAATTTTGGTAAAGCACCTTAAGACCCTAACATCTTCTCTCAGTATGCAGATGATACTTCTCTG
>NW_018407684.1:369566-408070 GCF_002113885.1 Mizuhopecten yessoensis | reverse complement strand
CATAAATTAGCATGCTCTGTTATGATCATGATAGTACACACGATCAGTAACTCAGATTAATATTTTCTTCAGACCCAATACTTAGAAAAGTGGGTATATGAAATGAGTATGGTTAACATGAAATGTGTATGGTTAACATGAAATGAGTATGGTTAACATGAAATGTGTATGGAATGTTTAGGATGAGAGTACAGTGAAGTATGTTATAGTCTCCCAAATATTGTCATGTGTATGTGCTTTGAAAAACTGAATAAAAATATAAATTAAAAAAAGAAGAAGACCCTAACATCTATGAAGAGTATTTGATTCTACCATATCTGAGTCTTGAGAAGAAGATTTTTGAAATTTCAGTCAATTCAACCCTTTTTGGCCCCGCCCCTCAGGCCCCTGGGGGCTTTGGACTAAACCGGCAACTATTTTTGTTGACCTTTGTCCATGGAAGGTTCCTGCAAAATTTCATTGAAGTTGGATCAGTGGTTTTGGAGAAGAAGTCGAAAAATTTACGGACGCACGGCGACAGACAAAAGGCGATCGCAATAGGTCACTTGAGACTTTGTCTGAGGTGACCTAAAAATCTGACAGACACTATTTAGATTTTGTTTTCCAAGCCATACCTAGCTACAAGTACTTACTTGGCATAGTCCTTCCATTCCCTGTTCAGCACCAATGTAGTCTGAGACTCTTCCAGAAACTTCTTTCGAAGTCGTACTACAGCACATTGAATATTCTTGGCCATCACATCTCCTAGGGGGGCTGTTTGAGTGGTTAATTGTGGGTACCGAAGCTGTTCAAATTCTTTGACACCTGTATATTAAATTAAAGAATCATGACCTAAATCAAATTCACAAGAGGTAAAATGTGAACTAATCAAGATTTAATTAAATTAAATTTAAACAACAGTCAATTCTAGTTGATGAGTTAGATCAGGTGGGTTTTTTTGGGCTCAGTTTTACAGCCCAATACAGGCTGTTTCCCCTAGCTAAAAAGTGCCTTATTTTCCCAAAATTACCAAAAAATAAGATATGTATTCCCAATTTCAATACTAAAAAATAACACTATTTTTTCCGAATTTATAAAGGAACGGGTTGTTGTAAAATTAAGGTAAAACAAGAGGCCCATGGGCCTTAACGGTCACCTGATTTATGTAAAAACTGATGTTATCGATGTTGCCAAATGAAAAAGAACTCATTTTGTAACAAAAGTAACTTGAACTTCATGTCATGCAAAAGAAGTGTGAAAGATGTACTATGTACAAATAGTGGTTCTGTCAATCAGCTGAATTTTGGTAAAGCACCTTAAGACCCTTCCTTCTATGAAGAGTATTTGATTCTACCATATCTGGATCTTGAGAAGAAGATTTTTGAAATTTTAGTCAATTTGACCCTTTTTGGCCCCAACCCTCAGACCCCTGGGGACCATATAATTCACAATTAAACTATAGTAAAGTTTGCCCCCTCCCAAGGGGGAAACGTGATACCCCCGGGTCATGAAATTCACAATTTTGGTAAAGCACCTTAAGACCCTTACATCTATGAAGAGTATTTGATTCTACCATATCTGGGTCTTGAGAAGAAGATTTTTGAAATTTCAGTCAATTCGACCCTTTTTGGCCCCTCTTATCAGTCCTGGGGAGGTCAGTCAGGGCTGATATGTGCATACTATCAAACTGCTACCTAATACTGATAATGCTAACCTAAATTGAATTACTTCCAATGGAAATTAAACAAATGTAGGTCCAAAATGTGATTTCCCTATATAAACTAAAGTAAACTTTACCCCCTTCCCAGGGGAAAACGTGAGACCCCAGGGTCAAGAAATTCACAATTTTGGTAAAGCACCTTAAATTAAGACCCTTCCATCTATGAAATTTTTTGATTCTACCATATCTGGATCTTGAGAAGAAGATTTTTGAAATTTTTGTCAATTTGACCCTTTTTGGCCCCAACCCTCAGGCCCCTGGGGGCTGGGGACCATATTATTCACAAATTTGGTTGACCTTTGGCCATGGACGGTTTCTACAAAATTTTATTGAAATTGGTTCAGGGGTTTTGGAGAAGTCGAAAAATGTAAATTATTTACAGACGGACGACGCATGACGGAGACTTTGTCTCAGGTGACCTAAAAAAACCACTGTAGATTAATTCATTTGATCGACATCCTTTCATGTTTGCAGACATACCATTTTCTGTTCGTATCACTGTCCTCAACACATATCCAGAAAAGTGGAATAGTAGATTGTAGAACTTGTCCCCTCCTGGAGACATGAAATGAGAGGCAACAATTCTTGGCAGGTGAGTATCTGGTTCCGACTGAAATAATACCATTTGCAATTCTGAAAGAGTAGGAATATATTTTCCGACAAAATTACCATAGGTAAAATGCTGTGAACGAGCGGTAAGATTTTTAGACAACACACTCTTTTTATAAAACATTGAGTTCCCCTGGGTCAGCAATGCTTACCACCAAACTCGGTCAACATTCCATTAGCTTTTCTGTTCTAGTAGCATTTTAAAGGAATAGTTGCAATTGATGGCACATGACAAAAAGAAGGCACACTATGGTATAAGCTCACTTTGGCCAAGGCGAGTTTCATCTCCATTTTAACATACATGAAATACATTCCATTTTACAAAATCTTAAAGCAAATGGTCACCAAATATTGAAGATATTGCCTTGGAGGGTGTGACACCATTACCATATCCTGTCATCAGGTTGGTTTTATTTTGTTTAACTTCCTATTAACAGCTTAGGTTGTGACAGGGACAATAACAACTGTCATATGACCAACACCATTGCAAAGATGTAAAGCCTCAAAAGGAAATATCCATAAAAAAAAACATTTTTCCTTTTCTTGTATAACATACACTGTATATAAGAAGCAATTTCCAGTAGTGTAACAAATTTAAAATATGTCCGTGATATGTCCGGCTTGGTTCCTCGATGCAATATAATACAAACGGCCCATATCTGCAACTGTAGATTTTTTGAGGTTTGACCAGTGGTGGACATCGGTCAGGGAGCTATAACACATACAGCCCATCCACTGGTCAGTACCAAGCCTCATTACAGTTCTGTTTAATAGTAATTTTATATATTTGTTATGGCAAAAATACTTGTCTCGTCAAACATGGTATGTTGGACTAGCATAATCCATCAAGAATAAGCCAATCCAATTTATAATATTTAAATAAATTCTGTAAAGTGAACACCTTTCTATTCCTCTCAAACATATTGGTCTTTTTAGCCTGTTGTGTTTGGTGTCTTTACTTAAGTACATCACACGCATTTCTATTCAACTTTGTAATGTTTGAATCAATATGCAGCCCTTTTTTGTTTTTATACATGCGCAAATACAGGATAAGTTTAACAACTTCATTGCTTGAACTGCGACACCTTGTCAGCGATTTTAAAGATATGGCTCATATATAATTTAGTGCAAGAATATTTGAAATTTTGGCAAAAATTCTGGTGCCAATTTTTTAAAAAACTGGTTTGAACCCTGCATTCTGGATTACTTTTATAATTTTTCACTACATTGTAACTTTTTGTTCGTGTACCACTCATGCCTGATTACCTTCGCAATGTTTCACTACAATGTAACTTTTTGTTCGTGTACCACTCATGCCTGATTACCTTTACAATGTTTCACTACAATGTAACTTTTTGTTCGTGTACCACTCATGCCTGATTACCTTTACAATGTTTCACTACAATGTAACTTTTTGTTCGTGTACCACTCATGCCTGATTACCTTTACAATGTTTCACTACAATGTAACTTTTTGTTCGTGTACCACTCATGCCTGATTACCTTTACAATGTTTCACTACAATGTAACTTTTTGTTCGTGTACCACTCATGCCTGATTACCTTTACAATGTTTCACTACAATGTAACTTTTTGTTCGTGTACCACTCATGCCTGATTACCTTTACAATGTTTCACTACAATGTAACTTTTTGTTCGTGTACCACTCATGCCTGATTACCTTTACAATGTTTCACTACAATGTAACTTTTTGTTCGTGTACCACTCATGCCTGATTACCTTTACAATGTTTCACTACAATGTAACTTTTTGTTCGTGTACCACTCATGCCTGATTACCTTTACAATGTTTCACTACAATGTAACTTTTTGTTCGTGTACCACTCATGCCTGATTACCTTTACAATGTTTCACTACAATGTAACTTTTTGTTCGTGTACCACTCATGCCTGATTACCTTTACAATGTTTCACTACAATGTAACTTTTTGTTCGTGTACCACTCATGCCTGATTACCTTTACAATGTTTCACTACAATGTAACTTTTTGTTCGTGTACCACTCATGCCTGATTACCTTTACAATGTTTCACTACAATGTAACTTTTTGTTCGTGTACCACTCATGCCTGATTACCTTTACAATGTTTCACTACAATGTAACTTTTTGTTCGTGTACCACTCATGCCTGATTACCTTCGCAATGTTTACCAGCCAGTTGTGACATGTTCTGCGGAACTGTTGTTCTTGTTGTTTATCAAGTACAGGCCAGCAGTCTCTACAACATCAACACAAGTATATTAAAGGCCAGGGTAACAGACTAGCAGCTTCTGTTAATATCATTGGTTTGAAAAGATTCTGTACAGCAGTAAGATATTGAATATAAAAGTGATTACTAGAGAAAGGGGCTCCAGGATCATGAAACGGTCATAAACTTGAGTAAATGTTTCAAATGTTGATAAAAATCGTGGAAATCAACATTTTGTGAAAAAGTCCATTTTACAACAAGAACACATACAGACAATGTATAGGTAAAATTGTATTTCATTAAGAAAATATAAATAAATAAGCAACATTCAAAACTTGAGTCTAAACTTTTTCATAATCCTGAGGCCAGATGTCAATAAAGATGCCTTGTCTAACACATACCACCTATTACCTAATGATGATTACCTGGGTATGTGTGGTGTAAAGGGGGGTGGGACAACTCAATACCTAAGGTTTGGATTCAGTTGGGATCAATAGAAACCACCCATTAACTTAATTATCAATCAATAAATGGGTCAGTTATTTTACCAATAAATATTGTAATCATGAGCCATTTAAATGCTTTGTAAAACATTTCGTTTAAATGACGAGTGTGGCAGATCCTATGTGACTTTAATACATTTCAAAATACATCACAGACACCAATTAGAAATTAAAATATTGCACTATGTCACATTATATCATAAATAATTCTGCATGCTATTTGAGCTTTTGACTATCAATTAGGACTATCGGCATCAATAGCCACTAATGGTAACGTATCATAATCAATCAACAAGTGAGTGGACTTTTCATCTGATTTTCTATCATTATCAATCTACAAGTGAGTGGACTTTTCATCTGATTTTCTATCATTATCAATCAACAAGTGAGTGGACTTTTCATCTGATTTTCTATCATTATCACTCTACAAGTGAATGGACTTTTCATCTGATTTTCTATCATAATCAATAAGACTAATAGAATCTTCCCCTACCTTGAGGGTGTGACAGAGAAATCTCAAACCGGAGGGGTGATGTTTTTTGGTTGTCACCCCGAGGATTGGAGATTTCTCTGTTACACCCTCAAGGTAGGGGATGATTATTTTGCTCCCATCCTATTATTTCAGTCACAGCTCCACCGACAGTAGTCTGCCATATTTGTAGATAAAAACACATGTGGGGTATGCATATCGCTAAAACGGGAGACACACCTGTGAATGGTGGGAGAAATCACTATCCATACCTGAACTCCTCTCGGCACATTATTGGATTTAGTTTGTTGAAAAGGAAAAAAAGCACCACTTCAGCTCCTTTCTTGTTTGGAAGATTGAACATGTTTCTGAAAAATGCAAGAGTTAACTCTCAGCCTCATACAAAATATAAATAATGTTTAATGATCAATATCAACAGAACCAAAAATATTAAAATACTAATTATATAGAATTAACCTGCAGCGTGTGCAGGAACATGATAAGCATTCTTTGTTTTATATACTGATCTAGCCAAAATCAAGTAAAGATTATACGATTAAGTCCCTAAATATTTGGTAGCACTAATGGTTAATATATAGTAACTAATGAATTTATGTTATTATAATCCTAGAAACATTTGTGTACATGTATTCATTTCAGCTCAAACTTTTCTAGCTCAAACTTTACTATTGTTGTTTATTTCTGACTAAGGTACAATGTAACTTGTGTCTGGACTTTGTTGCTGTGTTCCTTAACAATGAAAGCATAAATACAAGATGGGTGATAGTTAGCTGACAAACCATAACAATACAGTTCTGGATCTGACATACTTATTAAATGGTACACAGTACGAAGCTTCCATGGCTCCAGCATCAAACCCCAACAACTGCAGGTTGGTGAACAACATCTGCTTCACTTCCAGTGTGTCACCCATTTCGATAATTTCAGATGTCCAGTGTATGGATATATGTTGAAAATAAAGCTTTAAAAACTCATTTTCTATCCATCTAAATGGGGAAAAAAATCATAGAAATTATTAATTACACAGTAAAGAAGAGCAAATAGATCTAGAGCAATGCATATATAATGAATATACTTTTTTTATTTATCTCAAAAATACATAAAAAATGATTGCATGTAGTAGCCATTAGCCAATAATGCTTGAATTCATTCTGTCCTAAAATCTGATATTTATAATACTGGACAAGATCTTAGGGACTGGTCTTTTCCTTCTTAATTTTCTAGTATACTAGTAAAAGACTTTTCAGAAAATCTTGTCTCTATTAATTTATATTGTAACATTGATCTAGGGTCTACTGATGAAAGCCCTGTTAAATTATTTCTATAATGTGAGGAAAAGGGAAATCAAAGATGGAATCTTCAATATACAAATGTCATGTCCATTAAAACCATTTTCAATAGTACTAGTATATAGGGATTCCCATAAAAATCAACTACCATCGGGGATCGCCTCCCTTCGCCCATTTCATTCAAGCAACCAATGCAACCACTAATGAAATTCCTGAGTGCTACTGTAGTAACAAGTCTTTCTTTGTGTCGAAATATATTTCTAGTTTTACTAAATCTGCAGGTATCAAATTGCTATAGGAGTGCTGTAAAACAATGTTCAATGCACAATGAATATCTGTTATATAGGAGTCGCTACATTACATGTATGTTGCATACAATGCAAGTGTACAATTAACTGTAGCGGGGTGTGTTAAATATATGTGTTCGTCGACAGTATTAAGCTAACAGTGTAAGCACAGGGTTGTAAGCTTAATTCTATGGCATGTCTGTATGTTGTGTCTGTACTAAGTGTACCTGTGTCACCCTGACCTTTAATTTGTTGTTGTTCTCTGTTCACGTGTCCTGTCTGAGGTCGATGTTTTTGTCATGCATTGTCCGTATGGTTAGTTTAGGATTTCTAGATAGGGACTTAGTCGGGATGTCAGGGTTAATTAACGTCAGTTTCAAATTAAAGTTAGGTCATAGGCAATACGGGGGTCAGTCTTTACATATATTCGCACTGTTAGATAGGCCTAGGCTAGTGTTAGTTATGTTGTAAATTTTATATCCATCATTCTATGTTGTTAATAATAAATTGTTAATTGTATTTCAAGGCGTTTGTTTTCACTCTACAACAGTTACAAATTACCCATCAAACCTGGGTTGGTCTGCAGGGCGAGTCAAGTGCAGTTTGACGTACTGACAAACTGGGCCCAACACTCTCCTGTTACAAAATTGGTGCTGTTGACCCTCTCCATTCAAGGTAGGAGAACCCTTGGCGGGGGGGTCAAAGAACCTTGGTTGGTGTTAGAAAAAAGGGGGGAATAGTATAAAAGATGTGCAATGATTAGGTTGCCTTATAAGCATCAGCTATAGGGAATTTCCCTTTAGCTCAGTGGTAGAGCATCGGGCTGGAGAGCCAAGGGTCGCGGGTTCGAACCCCAGCGACGGCACTATCTTTATCACTATTTCTTGTCCTACTACATAACAAAATGCAACTCTTTTTTTCATCAGGGCGAAATCAAATCCAGTAACAATGCAAACCAATCAACTTGCAAAATTGGTTGAAAAAATTAAATCTTCCTATGTTTGAAATGGTTTGATTGATGCATTGGCAGAGATACATGGTTCCATCGATCCGTGTATGGAAAGTTTGTGGACATGCTCTGGTAAACAAGGAAACATGTTGTGAAGTGTGCACTAAACTCAGTGAGTTATGAGACACTCTTGAGGACGTTCCAACTATCTCCGCCCCATCAAAATTGCTCGGAAAAGCTTTTTTTAAAGAGATAGTTATTTTAATTTGGATGAATCTTAATATATGTGCATTATATTACTTTTATGAAACGATATTTCAGTAGAATAGAGATTTCTCTGAAATATGATAAAGGTTTTAAAAACGTCCTTCACATATTCATTTTTCAGAAGAATACCGGCCAGCCGTGTAGACTCAATCGTACTGGTACACTAATGAAAGTTGAACCAGAGCCCCCTCCCTCAAAATTACTATTCATTCATAAACAATCAGCATTATCACAGTAGCAAAACTCTAAAACAATTTCAAATCACACTACAGGGGGGGAATACATGTTACGTAAATATGATACAGTTTATGGTAGTTTTGTCGGCCACTATACCGGCTAGCCTAACGGGAGCTCTTGCTGAAAACAGGAACGAACTTGAACTCCGAAGTTTCAATGATGTCGGCGATTAATATGCAAGAAAACGGACGACACATTCTACTTAAATGTCTGAAATGATGCAATCTTGGGATTCCTACCGTATACAACTGTGTTGTATTGTACATTCAAATCGTGACAACGATACCAATCCATGCTTAAACGCTGCAAGTTTTAGAGTGATGTGACAAGGTGGCCATATTGAAAGTAGCCGCCAAGTTGGTTACCCGGATGTTAACAGGAAATAGTGTTCTGTGATAATCTTTACTTTTATATTTCTCAAGTATTATTCCCGAAAAAATAACTTGTATTATATTTTTACTACAAATTGTTTAGGATACTTTTCAACTATCTTGACTGACAAACTCTACATATATTTAGGAACTATTTGCATAATATATTATTTTTTTATAAAATAATTACCAGTATATCACTTTTGTTTACAGTCGCAACCAAAATGACAGCCACTTGTATAGATCTGACAATGATATTGTAAGGTAGCGAATAACCAACATAATGGAAGGTTTGTATGTTGTTAATATGCACTCATATGTAAAATGTATTCCTATAGAGTTCTGCATTCTAAGCCAATTTATAATGATTGGTTATTTATTTTTCCAGAAGGCAAAATAACCAAGGCCCTGCTGAAGACCAGAAGTGGGGAATTTGAACTGGAGAGCATACATTCCATTAATCTAAGAGAACTAGGTAAAACAATGGACATGTTCATATACAGTGCCTATTTACAAATCCTCACTGTCCTGTTCAACTTCAACGCATAAAACCTTGGTGCGTTACACAATCATTATTATTATATTGCATTGTCAATTGTTGTTTTCACAATTTTGGAGAAATTTAAGCATTTTTTTGTGCAATCATGATTTTTTGTACTTCATGAAACTCATAAAAATAATGTTATTTCTCAGGCATACGTATAAGTGGTAGACCAGTGCCAGTGGCCCCAAACTACCAATAACTACCAAAGCATAATGGAAGGACTATACCCCAATTTCCTAAATGGCTTCCATAAATAAATATATAAAAATAAATATCCATCCATTGGTGAACATGTTTCCCTATCAGATTTAATCAGATAAGTACTTCAAACATAACAATACTTGTGGACTTGTACAGCTACACATACAGTACTCATATGTTGTGTTTGTGCGGTCATCACACTTTGGTATATCAACACATGCATGTATCGGTGACATATTGTGTTTATGTTGTCATCACACTTTGGTATATCAACAAATGTACCAGTGACATATTGTGGTTGTGTTGTCATCACACTTCTTTGGTAATTAAAAACATGTATCAGTGACATATTGTGTTTGTGTTGTCATTACACTTTGGTATATCAACACATGTATCAGTAACATATTGTGTTTGTGTTGTCATCCCACTTTGGTATATCAACACATGTACCAGTGACATATTGTGTGTGTGTTGTCATCACACTTTGGTATATCAACCCATGCATGTATCGGTGACATATTGTGTTTATGTTGTAATCACACTTTGGTATATCAACACATGTATCAGTAACATATTGTGTTTGTGTTGTCATCCCACTTTGGTATATTACACATACAGTACTCATATGTTGTGTTTGGGCGGTCATCACACTTTGGTATATCAACCCACAGTACTCATATGTTGTGTTTGTGCGGTCATCACACTTTGGTATATCAACACAATTATCGGTGACATATTTTGTTTGTGTTGTCATCATACTTTGGTATATCAACACATGTATCAGTAACATATTGTGTTTGTGTTGTCATCCCACTTTGGTATATTACACATACAGTACTCATATGTTGTGTTTGGGCGGTCATCACACTTTGGTATATCAACCCACGTATCAGTGACATATTGTGTTTGAACCCACGTATCAGTGACATATTGTGTTTGAACCCAAGTATCAGTGACATATTGTGTTTATGTTGCCATCAAACTTTGGTATATCAACACATGTATCGGTGACATATTGTGTTTATGTTGTCATCAAACTTTGGCATATCAACACATGTATCGGAGACATATTGTGTTTGTGTTGTCATCACACTTCTTTGGTAATTAAAAACATGTATCAGTGACATATTGTGTTTGTGTTGTCATCCCACTTTGGTATATCAACCCACGTATCAGTGACATATTGTGTTTCTGTTGTCATCACACTTTGGTATATCAACCCACGTATCAGTGACATATTGTGTTTCTGTTGTCATCACACTTTGGTATATCAACACATGTACCAGTGACATATTGTGTTTATGTTGTCATCACACTTTGGCATATCAACACATGAATCGGTGACATATTGTGTTTGTGTTGTCATCCCACTTTGGTATATTACACATACAGTACTCATATGTTGTGTTTGCGCGGTCATCACACTTTGGTATATCAACACAATTATCGGTTACATATTTTGTTTGTGTTGTCATCACACTTTGGTATATATACCCACGTATCAGTGACATATTGTGTTTCTGTTGTCATCACACTTTGGTATATCAACCCACGTATCAGTGACATATTGTGTTTGTGTTGTCATTACACTTTTGTATATCAACACATGTATCAGTTACATATTGTGTTTGTGTTGTCATCACACTTTGGAATATCAACAAATGTACCAGTGACATATTGTGGTTGTGTTGTCATCACACTTTGGTATATCAACACAATTATCGGTGACATATTTTGTTTGTGTTGTCATCACACTTTGGTATAACAACACATGTATCAGTGACATATTGTGTGTGTGTTGTCATCACACTTTGGTATAACAACACATGTATCAGTGACATATTGTGTTTGTGTTGTCATTACACTTTTGTATATCAACACATGTATCAGTGACATATTGTGTGTGTGTTGTCATCACACTTTGGTATATCACCACATGTACCAGTGACATATTGTGTTTATGTTGTCATCAAACTTTGGCATATCAACACATGTATCGGAGACATATTGTGTTTGTGTTGTCATCACACTTTGGTATATCAACCCACAGTACTCATATGTTGTGTTTGTGCGGTCATCACACTTTGGTATATCAACCCACAGTACTCATATGTTGTGTTTGTGCGGTCATCACACTTTGGTATATCAACACAATTATCGGTGACATATTGTGTTTGTGTTGTCATCCCACTTTGGTATATTACACATACAGTACTCATATGTTGTGTTTGCGCGGTCATCACACTTTGGTATATCAACACAATTATCGGTGACATATTGTGTTTGTGTTGTCATTACACTTTGGTATATCAACACATGTATCAGTGACATATTATGTTTATGTTGTCATCACACTTTGGTATATCAACACATGTTCCAGTGACATATTGTGTTTGTGTTGTCATTACACTTTTGTATATCAACACATGTATCAGTTACATATTGTGTTTGTGTTGTCATCACACTTTGGTATATCAACACAATTATCGGTGACATATTTTGTTTGTGTTGTCATCACACTTTGGTATATCAACACATGTATCGGTGACATATTGTGTTTGTTTTGTCATCACACTTTGGTATTTAAACACATGTATCGGGGACATATTTTGTTTTTGTTGTCATCACACTTTGGTATATCAACACATGTATCGGTGACATATTTTGTTTTTGTTGTCATCACACTTTGGTATATCAACACATGTATCGGTGACATATTGTGTTTGTGTTGTCATCACACTTTGGTATTTAAACACATGTATCGGTGACATATTTTGTTTTTGTTGTCATCACACTTTGGTATATCAACACATGTATCAGTGACATATTGTGTTTGTGTTGTCATCACACTTTGGTGTTTAAACACATGTATCGGTGACATATTTTGTTTTTGTTTTCATCACACTTTGGTATTTCAACACATGTATCAGTGACATATTGTGTTTATGTTGTCATTACACTTTGGTATATATACCCACGTATCAGTGACATCATGCGTTTGAGTTGTCATCACACTTTGGTATATCAACCCACGTATCAGTGACATATTGTGTTTATGTTGTCATCACACTGCAGTTATATATTATTTGTTCTGCTATCAGGTTTGATAGATATATGTACGTTCCCTCGGTGAATCATTACACCACAGTGTCTGGTGTGTGCTAAAGTTGGATTTACCATGCTGTACATGTGTATAGACTTAACTTCAAGTCACAAACATGATCATTTCTACTTCAATTTCATGCATCACTTTTACAAGTGTTTCTGATTCTCCAATTGTACAGGTATTTCTGATCTTGGATGTATAGGGGAGTGCACTGGATTGGAGAGAGCCAACCTGTCCAGAAATGAAATCACAAAGCTTACCAAATTAGCAGGACTTACAAACTTGGCTATTCTAAACCTTTCTGCAAACAGAATCATGTCCCTGGGTGAGTTTCAAGTCTATACAGAAAATATGTTCTATTTTTGTGCCGAATTAAAATTGTATTTAAATTAATGACATTATCAAAATCAACACACATGTTAATCTTATTTTAATTTTAAAACTAAAGGTCAATAGATGAAAATATATATGAATAATTGAATAGTACTTTTACTTCTGTGAACAATGGTATAAATTACTGACAGTTGCTCTTTCTTTCCCTGCACAGAAGGATTACAGGCTCTTGATAATTTACAGTCGTTAAACTTGGCCGGAAATCTTATTGGTGGGTGAGTATGATTTTGTTTAGAACACTTCCCTGATATAATGGTTAATGGTGTAAACTAATAATTGTCAGAATGGAGCAGGTAAATTTTAAAGTACCTTTCGTTTGCCTGAAAATTTCATGAATTTTACAATTTGTTGTCTCATAATACCATTTCTAGTATTTTAAGCTTCACATGATCAGAGTAACGAGCTTGTTGATAATATGGCACTTACCGGTATTGTCAAAATTCACCACATAAAATAACAATCCAAAACTGTCAAAATCTCAAACCAAAAAGAGGTGAGCTAAAAATATAATATTGGAAATGGTCATTATAATTGAACTATATTGAGTTACAATATATATATATATATACATGTATACAAAACTCACCTATCAAGTTACAATGTGTAGATTATATTTATTGAGAACTGTCAGTTGGACTGTAGCTGTTTCTGACTTGTAAAAGTATTGTTAACTTCTGGATGAATAGAAACTTGACTACCGGTACTACTTGATTGTAAAATGTTATTATATTTTCTGTTTCAGTGTTGAAAACTTGAGGTGTTTAACAGGCCTAGATAAACTAGAAAGTCTTACAGTTAATGATAAAACACTGTCCAATCCCTTCTGTATTAATCAGGGATACAAAAAAGATATAGCAAAAATGTTTCCAAGGCTGCGGACCATTGATGGTAAGTGGTCAATATAATTATATATACTTTCTCTTCATTTTCCAACTTGGTTATTTAGTCTTCATTTCTCTTGGAATATAAGGCTACCACTAGTCTTCCTTATGTGTTGGGCTGTCTGCATTGTCTCGTCCAAAAGTATGTAGATGGTCTTCAGCAAACAACTGAGAGTTCTATGCTATGACTTGCCTAGACGACCCCCTCTACTTTTTCCCTTGAGATTTTGAATTAGGTGCCAAGAGTGGAATTGTTACTGGATAAATATATAAATATACGTGATGGTATAAGAAATGCAGACTGGTATA
Source organism: Mizuhopecten yessoensis (assembly GCF_002113885.1). Classification (NCBI taxonomy): domain Eukaryota; kingdom Metazoa; phylum Mollusca; class Bivalvia; order Pectinida; family Pectinidae; genus Mizuhopecten; species Mizuhopecten yessoensis. The sequence continues at coordinate 393,732 of NW_018407684.1, read as the reverse complement.
CAATTATAGTCAAAATAACTACCATTTTCAAAAAAAATTGTGTTATTGAGCACAACAGATTGCCTGCAGTGACTTGTCAAAGATATTGCTGTAGGACATCTGATTGTGCATCCTAATCATGTTATCTGTGTGTTCTTATATCACACATCCAATTGATAGACTTTACTAAAGTGACCTATTATCATGACACAGTATGCTACAATAATGTACTAAGGTCGAAGCATCGTCTTAAACATTAAATGGTTGTGTTTCTATTCTAAGCAAAAGCTTTCAATGGGCTTTTATGAAACTTCATAAATGTATGTGTATGACTAGGGAGGACGCAGGATACCTTGCTGATATCTGTACTCTAGGGTCAAGGTCAAAGCAATAAGTCAAAATTTAAAATCATTTTTCCAAGTCAATTTTGTCTACCTGGGTATCTGGGCCTGGTAAAGTCACCTGGGTATCTGGGCCAGGTAAAGTCATTGTATTTTAATGCTTGTCCAGGCAACAACTAAATGAAGTCATTGATGAAACTTTATATATAATAATTTGAGGTTACCGCTTTATCACAACCTAGTTCGTAGGTCGTCTAAAACCGGTTCACAAATTATTATCCGTGGTTATAGGGCCTTTTGCAACCAGCCAATATCTTTCTCAACTCCCTTGGGAGCATACAGCTAGTATTCAACAATTCTAGCACTGTCCAACCACATACTCATTTACAGCTGAGTAGACTGGAACAAGCTGAGTTAAGTATCTTGTTGGAAGATACAACACAGTGCTGTTACATGACTCAAACCCCAACACTTCGGTCATAAGGTTGGCGTTGTATCATCAGTCTACCGTCAGTGCCATATAAATGTACATGTATTATAACTAGAGGTTATACCTTGACGGTCAAGGTCACCGTCAACATATCTGGATCACAATATCTGAACCATGTTAAAATGGTCAAAATGAAAGCTAGGGGTCATGTGATTATAATTCTAGATGGGAACATAGCTTCTGGAACTTCAATTTCAAGAATCCTATCACATCATGACACTATTTTTGAATGAAAAAAAATCACCTTTGTTTTGCTTTGCAATACTTCATTATTATTCTTTGACATGGATTGATCAAGACACTTTAGTCTGACTTTACACTCTCTTACATACATGTAAAATGCTTTAGAGCTGTTCTTTGTTCTACGGTGTATTTAACAGACACATTTTCTGTTACAGGAGAACGTTTACATGGTCGAGGAAGTGAAGTGTTTGAAATGTGCAAAGATATTGAAGAAGCCTTAGAAAGTAAATATAATTTACTATTATAATTTTTGAAATCAGAGATAATATGAAACATGCTATTAAACGGCTATCACTGTACTATAAATATTATCAAAATTTTGCACAAAAGTTTACAAGCTTATACTCCAGATTGCAAATGTCGAATCATGCTTCTGGTACAGAGAAAGCTAGCTTGTCTTTCATACAAGGGCTAGAAGATAAATGATATATTATCCCTTTGTGAAAATTGATATTTATTCACCAAGCTTGTAGATTAAATCTCTTGTTTCTCGTCACTCATATTATATCCCTCGTTATTTGTTACAGTGCGGTCCAGTAACAGTGGAGACACTAAACTCAGCAAGGTAGAAGAATGGCTCCCAGACAACTTCTGGACATTTTCCTCAAGAAAGTTTGACCAAACAAACTTAGCCGACGCAGATGAGCAATTGCAAGGTGAATTTGACTACACATTAAGAGTGGAATCCACATATCTTTAATGCAATGAAATAGTAGTCCGTCCTATTAGTCTTGTAAACAGTAGTTAAATGTAAATGAACATCTAATTATTAGCTTTAAATGCAGTAATAAGCATGAGTATCTAATCAGTTTTAATCGGTTTCTATTAGATTAGTTTATTTTCCAATACAGGATATGTATGATCCTCAGCATCAGACTCAAAAATGTTTTCAAAAAATGTTTTTAAAATACTTACGTTGATAGACACATATATATAATGTTTTTAAAATACTTACGTTGATAGACACATATATATAATGTTTTGAGTTTTCTCTGAAGTTATAAATTTGTAAATCATACAGTTGAGTTTCATTCTTGAAAGTTTGAAACTTTAAACTTGATTGCTATCCCTTTTAAAGATTATTTTAACAGCAGTAATTATTTTGGTATTTTCAGGTCTGTTATACTCCTGCCAGCTACTGAGTGAGAAGGCTGATGCTGCTCTATCTCCTGTACGGCCTACCTCCTCCAGTGGGGACAACTCTTGACAAAGGCAAAAATTAATAAAAGAAAAGTTAAAAGCAAATTCTCTCTTAATATTTTTCATTTCAACAACTGCACACAGCTTAATAGCAGTTCATAGGTGACAAAGCAAAAATCCCTGCTTGTGTTCGCTTCAGTTTCTCTAGCATTTATCATTAAACTTAGTATATGGATACATCTAGGGAAGGCAGAGTGTCACAAACAAAATCTAGGTCACAGTGACTTTTATTTGACATCTGACCTCAAAGAAGAAACATTTCACTTCTATTTTTTGTAGGTTCATCAAACTTAGTACATGGGTACATATGCATGTTGGGGAGACAGAGTATTGCGTACCAAAAATATATGTCACTGCAACTTATATTTTGGACCTCAGTCCAGAACAAATTATACCTGGAGAATTTCTCCTACGCTTTTTCAGGCACAAATGTTTTCGTTTTCTTACACTGAGTATTTGTTTACCTTTTACCACAAAGTGGATGCCAACTTAAATGTCAGAGTGATTTGATTTGATTACACAATAGATATGGCTCAAAATCACTTTGACGTACCAGGTACAAGGTATTCTGGTTTATGCAGTTTCTGTCTTTAATCTATTGGTATATTTCTAAATATCAGCGGTGATTTCCTGGACTGTACACGTAAAAGGCCAATTCTAGCCTTTACTAAAATTTCCTGTCAACATAAGGTAGTGCTATGAAATATATTTACTGATTTACCAAAACTGTTTGGGCATGTTAGTCAATAGGTAGACAAATGACATATAAGGCTATGCGGATCAGGTTCATTTAAATGGGAATACTTTCAATTTCAATTCACTGCATAGATTTATGAAGTACCAGTAATCGTATGATGAAAATGATTTAGAGTGTTATTTCAATTCTTTAAACAACAGGTTTTTCTAATCTCTGAGCCGAGTAATAAAGAGATTAAGAATTCACTTGTTTTCATTAAATATAAGCAAAGATAATATTGTTTATGCATTACAAAAGTAAATGAATGGATAAAAATAATTTTAAGTGTGAATGGAACAAAGGACAAAGTCATAGGTAATAGTGTTTGATTGATTATTGTATTGTATCACAATTAAATACATGTATACCTAATGGTGGTCTTTATGTTATTTGTTATCTTTAAATAAGCCTACAAATTACATTGAACACATACTGTCAGTGGTATATGCGGTGGACACAAGCAACCCAAGGCCACACAGATATTTCTTGACTCCGAGTCACTCCTATCAACATCAACTTCTGGTCAAGACTTTGTCTTAGCTTCTATACACTAGTCCTACTCAGTCCTTAGGCATACCTGATTGGAAAAAAATATAACGGACACTATAATTTCCAACCAGGTGTTCGAGCAACATTTCTGTGTGTTCTGTGTACTTGCTCTTCGTGCACGAGTACTTAGCCAAATGGAACCACTTCCCCTTAATTCACACTGTTCTACTGTTTGGAACACATAAATTAAAAAGACTGATCAAGTATGATCCCCTTCTTTGAGAGATGGAGTAGAATGTTTACAACTGAAGACATCTCCACTTTCAATGAATCATACATTAGTTTGACCTTCAAACGGTAGATGAAAACGCCATGTATAAAACCAAACGTACTTGGGTGAAACTCTTCGAGTCTAATAAATGATCATGATGGTGTAACAACCGTGGGGTCACTGGAACCACGGCTTGGTCAGACCAAGGCTGAAGAGGTGTTTCTGTCACTCTTTGAATTTCCAGTCCTGTCGACACATCGGACACAGCTGGTTCACCTGCTGGGAGTTGAGCCACTTAACAATGCAGTGGATGTGGAAACAGTGAGAGCACTCCCCCCAGACTGTAAACACACAAAAGATAGGAATCATCCAAGACACTCATCTCAGAAAGATATACCTACACAAATAGCAGACTTATTATTTTACCAAGTCATTTGTCTCTGGCCATAAAAAATAAATATAAATCTGTTTTTGTTTTCACCTGTAGAATAATTCTTCTGGGACTGGAAAGACATTAACAATATATTTAGATTACATTGATAAACACACAAAGCCCTTTGATTTAGATTAAAAAGACAAAGAGAATGTATCAGTATTCACTGGTTATAACTACGAATATAGAAATCTCAACCATTGTACTTATTATCTTTTGTACTTACTGTTTTTATTATCCCTGTTTAATATTTAAGATGATACTGAAAACTTGCCTAACACAGAAAATTGGCAAGTGATGAGACTTACCGAGTGGACAATCATCTCCTGGCAGTTTACAGTCTGGACAACAGCCGTCGAATGCCATGCGACATATTCCACAATTATCATCATTGGCAACCCACCGCCATGTTGCCACTGCGGTCCAACTGTAAAAAAGTAATAATCTGTAAAAGAAGACGTACCGATAACCTATAAACCAAATTAAAGTTATGAACTGTAAACCAAGTTATCCTTATGAACTGTAAACCAAGTTATAATAATGAACTGTAAACCAAGTTATCCTTATGAACTGTAAACCAAGTTGCAGTGATGAACTGTAAATCAGGTTATACTAAAGAACTGTAAACCAAGTTATACTAATGAACTGAAAACCAAGTTGCAGTGATGAACTGTAAACCGAGTTGCAGTGATGAACTGTAAATCAAGTTATACTAATGAACTGTAAATCAAGTTATACTAAAGAAATGTAAACCAAGTTATACTAATGAACTGTAAACCAAGTTATACTAATGAACTGTAAACCAAATTGCAGTGATGAACTGTAAATCAGGTTATACTAAAGAACTGTAAATCAAGTTATACTAATGAACTGTAAATCAAGTTATACTAAAGAACTGTAAACCAAGTTATACTAATGAACTGTAAACCAAGTTGCAGTGATGAACTGTAAATCAGGTTACCGGTATACTAAAGAACTGTTAACCAAGTTATACTAATGAACTGTAAACCAAGTTGCAGTGATGAACTGTAAACCAAGTTGCAGTGATGATCTGTAAATCAAGTTATACTAATGAACTGTAAATCAAGTTATACTAAAGAACTGTAAACCAAGTTATACTTAAGAACTGTAAACCAAATTATACTTATGAACTGTAAACCAAGTCATAATAATAAACTCATCTATAAAACCAAGTTACATGTACATGTATACTGATGAATAAAATGAGTTATTCTCGTGAACTGCATTCTAAGTTGTAATTATACACTAATAACCAAGTGATATTCTGTAGACTAGGTTCTTGGATGAGTACTTCTACACGAGTACATATAATACTTACCCTAGCCATAGTAATGATAACCAGATCCAGAATGGTGTACAGATGGCAGCACATGGAAAAGAGATCAGAAGAACAATGCATGTTAGTAAAGGTTCTGGGAAAGAATTCATTTTAAACAACTGCACACCTCTTCATTAGTTACTCATATAAGATCAATATTATTTAGAAGTTTCTTAAAACTTAAATGCTTGACAAATATCACCATGTACTCTTGAAAGTGGATCATGTCATTCATTTGAACAAACTTGATAGCCTGAGCTTTCATCCCAGCATGATACAGGCTGAATATTATCACCCAGGTCCTTTACTTTGTACAGGAGCTATTAAAGAGTTAATACATTTGACCTCTATGACTTTGAATGTGGGTCAAGGCCATTTATTTGAACACACATTTTTTAACATGCCAAATATGGACATAGCTAGGCATTTTAAAAGGTTTAATATAGAGAAGAAGTTCAAACGATTTAAAAGTCACCTTTTAGTCCTATGACCCTGAAAGTAGGTCAATTGATGTGAGCCACTCAGATAGCCCTCTAAAACATGGTACAAGCCAAATATAATTTTATGACTTGGTTCCTCGAAAGTGGGTCATGGCGGTCAGTGTCCTTTTTTTTGACACTTGTTACAATGTTCTTGTAAAGGATCTACTACAATGCAAATAGTTTTAAAATTTAAACAATACTAGTTATTTTCATAATTATAAACAATTTGTTTAATAGCGAACGCTCCTGAGTGAGAGAGGGCTCAAGAAATGAGCTTCATAGGTAACACGTACACGTAAATACAACCAGTCAAAATCTATCAGGAGATCCCATAGACTTAGCAAGTCAATTCAATTGCATAATTGGAAAATCGCACATGCACACGATTTCTATGACATAATGCCGATTTCTGGCCCTTTTCTATTTATCCAGAGTAAACCAAGCACACACACATAAAACCTGCGTACAACGTCATCAGTCATTATGACGTCATAAACGATATTACCCCCGCATATTTATTTTATACTGATGATAAACGTTGTGGTTTAGTAAGACGGTACATGTTATAAAGAATATATGTCAGTTATCTTTGTTTTGTGATTATGCTTTAGGCTACACAATGCGTATCGTTACATATGAAATACTTTATACATGTACTTTTTTTTACACAGTCAAATAGGAAAATTTACAATCATTAAGCTTTTGATCAAATTCAGTATGAGATCAGGTTGTAAAAATAACAAACACCATTATCATAGAAAAGTATCATATTGTTTGTGTGTAAGAAATACGGTCTTGGGTCCAGTAAAAGAGCAACATTATGCAAGATACATGTAAATGTCAGGAGTAGGGTTGAAGGTTGTATTTTTTCCATTTTCGTAGAGACAACAAGCTCGGGTTCTAACTGTATACAGTATAATTTTATTATGCGTTCACCTCTAGGTAGCACATGTTTCACATACTGTTTTGAAAAGTGACAAAAAGGTAAACTGACATTTCCCCATCCCTTTCTCCAAATTTGCCCCCCCCCCCCCAAAAAAAAAAAAAATTTGAATTTCTACTTCACCTTTATAACACAACAACTAACAACCCACCCCCTCACTTCCAGTGACAACGGAAAACTTCTTTCAAACTCACTCTTCACTTTCACCTTCATATATATGATCGTTTACAGAAGGTAGGGTTAGTATTTCGGATCGCCGTATGCGTATCTTGCTGGTTTTGTTTTCCCTCTTTCATGGCCACTCTAAAAAATATCTGAAATCGGTAGAATATCCGGATGGGCCAATTTTTTTTATGAACTAATGTTGATTAATTTTGTAGTACTATCAAATGTTAAATTGTAGATTTTTAATAATATATGTATCTGCTGATTTCTTGTATGATTTATTTCTTAGTATTAATAAGTGTTGATCCGGATATTTCCTCGTCCGTGATATTCTTATTTTAATAGATTAGATGGGTTTCCGGTCTGGGCTTTTAAAGCTCAAGTCAATATATTTCATTCATGGAATTTAATATACAACACATTGGTAAAACTTTGCAAATTGTTAACATCTATCTATATATTATTTTTTTTGTATGCATTTTCCTGTCCATTTTGCTAGCAGCTACTTGATGTCAGTGTACTGTTATGGTGTTAGTGCACAAAATCGTCCCAACTTTCTCACATGTGTAACTGTGTAACGTTACTTGCAAAGAACTGTATTTTCAGTAAGCTTCCAATGTATGGGTATGTCAGCATTGTTTTAACAAATTTTATTATATTTATAAATAAACATATATAAATGGATAGGATAACAGGCTAGGCCTATATCAATCTTCTCCATGATGGTGTAAGTATGATATTATATGTCAGCATATCATGTTATACACCACAAAATGGCTTTATAGCGGAGGTATATATGCATGAAGACAGAAATTTACGATTTTACCGTTTTCTTAAAAAAATGGCCCTTGAAATGTTCATATATGCTCCAGAAACCTTTTAAACGCAAGTAGGGTGTATATCTTTGTGAGCTAGCTCGCTCACATTTTCTCAAGTTCTTTGTCAAAGAAATGTTATCAAGTTATTTCCAAATACAAATATTGAACACTGAAAATGCATAAATGTAGCTGCAGATGGCATAGCTAAAAATTTGCCTAAATATTGAAGTATGCTGTATGTATAGCTACAGGTCTCTGTTTGTGTATACAATTAGTTATTAAATTTCAGTTATCCTTTATTTAGTTTTTTCTGTCCTGGTTTTTTATGGCAGTCCTGCACATGGATAGGTTGTGACATGGACTTTCCAGATGCAAATTTCCCAAACCATCAGACTGTACAGACAACAAGACGAGAGGTTTTCTACGAGTATGGATCTCATGGTTATGCAGATGTTGGCAGCATTTATGGACAGAAGATTGAAGCTTTTTGTCAGAAGGTCCCAGAGGGTTTCCATGGAAAGAGGGATTCTCTCTGTGCTAAACGGCCAACACTGCCACTTTCACAAAGACCAAATGGTAATGTGGATATACATGTATATGCTGTCATACGGTTATCATTGCAAACAGATCATTTAATTATTATTTCTTTACAATATATTCTAACTGTTGTTTTATCACAAAGCATAAAACATGCACAAAAATATCTTCATGTCAAAATAATATTGCAGGGATTTTCTATGCTGTGCTTGTTCTTGGATCTAAACAAAATATCCCTCAAAAAAAGAAACACAGTTTCCCAAAATCTCAAGTAAAAAATCCAAAGGCAATTGAACTTTGTTTTGTTGAACTTCTACTTTTGAAATTGAAGATTTATATATATAATTAGCAGTAAAGAACTGGATTATGAATGCATTTTGGATATATTAAATGGTACCATACAAATCAACGTTTACTTATAGTCTGTAATAAAGCATTAAGGCTGTTGTTTTCATAAAAATTGTTCATTAGATCCACATCTCATATCGTAATTCCAATGTTAAATTGGGGTCCTTAAGGGGTTAAAGGGGATCCACGAACACCAGGTTAAACATTAAACATATGAATTTTGTTGTAGTGATTTCCTTTACGGCTTTCTTTTACTACATTCAGATGTGAACACAAACAGAGATGATGTTATGAGCAAAGTATTCAAACTCCAGAAGGAAGCTCAAAACTTCAGAAAGCTTGTAAAGGTTTACAATTTCAAAGTAAGTATAACTGTCTCAGAACTGTGTAATATTGGTAATATAGGTAATGCAAAGCAAGGGACTGATCCCCCAGGGTCTTAAGGTCACAGCATGGGAACCATATACCCGAACCGGTATACAGTTTCTGGTCAGTCTCAGGTCTGGTTCTGCCCATCATTACTAAGTCCCTGAATCATAACATCTACATAGTTGAATATAGATTCTCACTCTATATTCAAGTGCTGGGCATAAAAAAAAGACAAATAAATGTAGCTCTGGGGCCTGTAGTACTTTTACTGAGATATTTTTCCATGATTGTTCCAACATCAAGTAAACACAGGCCCCCTTGGCCTCTTGTACAAGATTGCTAGGTACTGGTTATGATGCACTCTATCTTTCACAAATGTCTAATGAGATTGTTGACATTCTTCATTTGTGGTTTTTAATACTGCATAAGGTAGTTATAGGATGTTCCTTTGTTTGGCAATCCTAAAAGGAGAGATTGTCTTGAAATTGAAACAAATATGGAAAGTTTTGAATGGTGTTTTGCTTCAGAATCATACATTATCAGCAAGGGTGAAGAGGCAATTAAGATTGTGCCATTCATCATCCACTAGCAATGGAGGAGAAGAACTACATATTGACATAATACAGAAACTGACCGAACAGTACCAGCAGCTTCGTGACCTATCAGACATTCCTGTAAGTGTGTTTTATGTTACACAATAGTTTTGTGAACCCTGAGATGTTTCACCAGTATATCAAAATGCCTATATTTGTTGAAATACATTTTACATGGACTTGAAGATCGTCAATATCTGGTGTCCTAAAAGCATAATGTATGACGTAATTAGATAGAGATGAAAGAACTGTAAAACATTTGCTTAACTCTCAATTTGCAAAATGAATCATTACCAGATATATTCATGAATCAAAACATGTGGCATAATTGTGAAAAAGCTGAAATTGTATGATATTGAGAGCATAATTACCATATCATTTGTGCTCAGAAAACCAACTCTGAGTATGCTGGTGGCTGTGTGTCCTGTCTCCCGGGGTCAAGGTCATCTGGAAGCAGCAGTGATTGCCGTCTTGTGTCCGCCATAGGGGAAACTCTATCACAGCTCAGTATCCTTTCATACAAACAAATACCGCAACATATAAAGACAAACTACTGTTATTATGGTCTGTATCCTTATATACATACAATTACTGTAGAAAATACTGTACCACTGGGATAAATGTCAGAGTACTGGATTGTATCTTTTGCACACAATTAGCTATTCTAACAAGTTTACTTAACTGTTCTGAGGAATCACAGACATCAAAATCAACCACGAAGACTTGACTCTGCAACCCATAAATCATCAGGTGATTGAAGCCGCACCTGTGAGGGAGGTGACCACCAGGTGTGTCTTGGGGAAAGGTCAGTACCTTATAACCTTGTGTGTTGTGTGGGTTCAGCACAATACCTGTGAGGGAGGTGACCACCAGGTGTGTCTTGGGGAAAGGTCAGTACCCTATAACCTTGTGTGTTGTGTAGGTTCAGCACCACACCTGTGAGGGAGGTGACCACCAGGTGTATCTCAGGTAGAGGTCAGTACCTTATAACCTTGTGTGTTGTGTGGGTTCAGCACCACACCTGTGAGGGAGGTGACCACCAGGTGTGTCTGGGGTAAAGGTCAGTACCCTATAACCTTGTGTGTATGGTGAGAATCAATATATTTTACCTGGNAATCAAATATATATATATATATATATATATATATATATAGTTCTCGATTCAAACAAATTAAGAAACTTCATTAAATATTTAGTGCTTGACTGTACATTACTGCATCATATTTGTACACTTAAAGACTAGCATTGGAGTTTTACAATTTTATTTTATTTTAAACTTTAACCTGCTGATTTCAGTGTTACTTTACAAACGGTACAATTTTTATTTGTCATTTAGACGGAGAGAAATACTTCTGGGTCAGGTACTTAAACAAAAAGCATTTCACATTTAGAATCTCTCTACATTTTAGGAATGGTTCGCATAAATCTTAAGTCATTGTTAAAGTTGATTTCTCGTCCACAGAACACATAGCTGTGCGAGGCCTCACCGGATGCATGCTGTATAGTGTTGGGCGTGGTGCCAGTGATGTTACATTAGTAGGAAAGGAAGACTTCTCCACAGAGCAAGGACGTCCAACATCTGTTTGTTTGAGGTAGGTAGAAAGTAAAGAAATGATAAAATTCGTAATGTGAAGTCACATTTGTATTCCTGTCAGTATTAGTTAATTGGTAAATGTGTTGAAATCATTAATGTAACATTAGTATTTTGAACTAGGCTGATACTTGATATCATGTTTACTAGCAGTCAAACATTGGTATAATGCAGTCAAATAGACAAATACATTTAGTCTCAATTTGTACCTGCTTTAAACTGACTATTTTTGCCGAAATAAGTTTCGGTGAATGTGTTGGTATTTATGTAACTTAAGTATTTGTATAAGGAGGCTGTTATTTGGTTTGGAGATTCCTTAGGGGTCCATCACTGGTGTAGCGCAGACATAACAGAAAATAATATTGAAATTTCAAATTTTTGACCTTTATAATAACAACTACACTTCGTATATTGCAACACAGGTGAAAATGAAAACATGTAGAAATGTGTGTTTGCTTACAGTGGCTACATTCCTGGTGACTGTTTGGTATCCATGACGACCGGAGCAGTGTACCTCTGGTCACCAGGCAACAGGTACATTGTTTTATATATTTACTCATCGCACAAAATCTATCAATATCTAAAATTCTATTAAAGTAATAAGATATCCTCAATTGTCATGAGGCTTGTAATAATGTAAACTATCAGCACCTGGTAATTATGGTTACATGACAGATGAAAAATGGTAGTGAGTAAGATCAGAAGAGTAAGAAGAAGGCAATTTTGTAACTTATATTCCCAAGTAACCTAGGGTCGCGGGTGATAACAAGTCGGACCGGTGATATGTGGTGGAGAATCATGGATACCAGGGTTGTACCATCTACACCCTGGTAAGAAAAGAAGAGAAAAAAAGGAAAATGGCAGCAAAGGACAGTATTACTATACTTAAAAATTTAAGTTACAAATGATGACACATTATGTCAATTCCACTTCCTTTATTTTAGTCCAACTTCATATCTTATACATGGAAACTTCTACATTTCCTTCTGTTTCCAACTCCCTTCTTTCTCATTTAGTTCTCTTCAGTCTCACTTCCCAAGATCTCTCTCTAATTCTCTCTGTCTATCTCTGACTCTGTCCTTGGACTCTCTCCTTCAAATTTTCCCTTCAACTCTCTCAACCTAAAGTTCTCTACCTATTATAAAGACAATCTAACACTACTTTTACTTAACTAAATCTTCTAATTCTATTGGCTAATACCATTCCTAGGAGGTGGGGCTACATTTCTCTTTTAGAAGTCTTTTGATGACCATTTCCCTGTCTAAGGACCACGATTAACTTATCAATGCATTATACTAAATGGACCTTACATCCACACACCATTGTCCTCCGACCCTTCACACAGACATTCCCACACACTCCATTCCCTTTGAGTTCCTACCACCATGTGTGTCATGGTCATCTCCTTTGTTTTCAATTACAATCTCTTTTTTAATTGCCTTCTTCTTACTCTTCCGATCTGTCTCACTACCATTTTTCATCTGTCATAGTACATTATATTATAATTTTTGTCATTCCAAGTTCCTCAGAGGTCATTCATTAGTCACAGAATTGTGAGAGACCATGTCCAAAAGCTGTATCGTGTTAGTCAATATCTGTTGCTTAATTACTGTATTAAACTCACTGCATTTTAATGATATAGGCAGAAACAGGTGATAAACGACAGGTCGACAAGGTTTAAGTGTACGTTACCATGGAGACGGGCTGAGTTTGGAGCGCACCCTCGTGAAGTTATAGCATCTGACCCAACTGTCGTTCAACTGTTTGATATAAGGGTAAGTATCACCTCATCTTTTTACAACAATGACCAGTATGATATATGGATACTGGTCAAGCTACCTTGGTATCTACCATTGCTACCAATTCTCAAACACTAACACCAGCGATTAGATGTCCAACCCTACACCCTACTCCAACCCCCATCAGGAGCCGAGTAGATACTACTTCGTACTTCACCTGCTCCTCTGGGGGATATGTGTATGAGTGTAGAGGCTTGTGGAGCAGAGTAGATACTACTTCATCCTTCACCTGCTTCTCTGGGGGATATGTGTATGAGTGTAGAGGCTTGGGGAGCCGAGTAGATACTACTTCATACTTCACCTGCTTCTCTGGGAGATATGTGTATGAGTGTAGAGGCTTGGGGAGCCGAGTAGATACTACTTCATACTTCACCTGCTCCTCCGGGAGATACGTGTATGAGTGTAGAGGCTTGTGGAGCAGAGTAGATACTACTTCATCCTTCACCTGCTTCTCTGGGGGATATGTGTATGAGTGTAGAGGCTTGTGGAGCCGAGTAGATACTACTTCATACTTCACCTGCTTCTCTGGGAGATATGTGTATGAGTGTAGAGGCTTGTGGAGCAGAGTAGATACTACTTCATCCTTCACCTGCTTCTCTGGGGGATATGTGTATGAGTGTAGAGGCTTGTGGAGCAGAGTAGATACTACTTCATCCTTCACCTGCTCCTCTGGGAGATATGTGTATGAATGTAGATGCTTGTGGAGCCGAGTAGATACTACTTCATACTCCACCTGCTCCTCTGGGAGATATGTGTATGAGTGTAGAGGCTTGTGGAGCCTAGTAGATACTACTTCATACTTCACCTGCTCCTCCGGGAGATACGTGTATGAGTGTAGAGGCTTGTGGAGCAGAGTAGATACTACTTCATCCTTCACCTGCTCCTCTGGGAGATATGTGTATGAGTGTAGAGGCTTGTGGAGCAGAGTAGATACTACTTCATACTTCTCCTGCTCCTCTGGGGGATATGTGTATGAGTGTAGAGGCTTGTGGGGCCCAGTAGATACTACTTCATACTTCACCTGCTCCTCTGGGAGATACGTGTATGAGTGTAGAGGCTTGTGGAGCAGAGTAGATACTACTTTGTACTTCACCTGTAATACAAGCTCAAAGCAAACAGGACCCATAGTTTCATACAAAATGAGTGAAAAATTGAGCCAAATACACACAAAGTCTAATTCATTTATTTTACATTAATTTTGATCCTGATGAGAGTTGTCTACCTTGAAAAAAATCGGAACCTTTTGGAGAGGGATAGAATTTTTACAATGACACTAATTTTCTTTACTCTACCTAAAACGACGGAAATAAATTGAATTACTATATTTAATTGTCAATTAACTGTTCTTTTATGGAACAAAATTACTCTCAATCATGTACACTTTGGACATCATTCTATAGCCTAGGCGCCTACGCATGATGTATTTACATGTCAGTTACATATGTAACCATAGGCTATCGCATGGTATGCCGTTATCACATGCACCTGCAATTTATAGGGATCTTGATATTTTACAAATCACTATTTTCACAGAGATATTTTTATTGCATTTGTGAAACGATTTATCTGACAGAGCGTAACTCGCTCGACAACAAATGTTGTAGCGACCAAGAGCTTGTGAACTACTGTCAGCACGTGAAACGTACAGGTGAGGTCGGTAATCAAAACACATCAGTCTACATTTCATGTGCTTCATAAACAATCTTCTTGAAGTCGTCTGATCGTATGTCAGTGTCTTCCAATGAGTTAAATAATGTCTTTGTATCATAAGCTTTATTTCTTAAGTACGTGTGATTACACATTTCCAAGTTAAGTCTCGCAATCGGGTGTTGACAATTCATCGGCACGCACATGTACTATTGTTTACCAGTTGTTACTATAATTTACACTACGGTAATAGAATGCCTGATACGCAACAGGAAATGACGATACAAAAGTACTACAAGAAAAACATGTGTATTACGAAGAGTGGGAAGTCCTTAAACTTTAACATCAATTTACCATAGTGGAAAATGATACAGAAATATTCTTAACTCCAAATTTCAATTCATTGACTGGATAAGTTGATATAAAGGAACAAAATACTCATATGTGAAGTTTTATCACAAACATACCATGGTATTTTATATACTCTAAACTTCAATCTCTATTTCAACACAAACAAACTGCATCTGACACAAGTTTTTCTGTACATCATTCTGTATCACATAAATGAAAATACAAACAAATAATGTTGAGCCCCAATAACCTTACAACTATTAACTTGGCTGTCACACCACCCAGCCTTTCTTCTAAGGGACAGATTGACCATTTTCTATGCCAAGTTGTCCCAGTAATCCAGCCATTTCTGCATGGAATAAAGTTAGTTAGAATATTGAGGCACCAAAGTAGTTGCCACTAAAGTTAAAATGGGTTGGATTGTTTATGTTGTAGAGAAGTCCCACGAAGCAGGGTGTTGACCTGTTTGCCCTGCCCAGTCCCCTGGTATTGCCAGGGGAGAGAATACATGTATCTACCCAATCCACAGTGTCAGAGTTTTATCACTTTGTGGCATGTGACTACAACTTCTTCCTACTAGACCAGCGGTTTCCTGGAACTCCGGTAAGACACTTACAATGAGTATCCTCAATTTTTGTACTCAACCATGTGAATAGGTGGAATCCCTCATCTTACTTCAACAGATATTTAGTCTCAACATTTAGACAAATTATAGCCATACAAATCTTAAAACACTTGAATAGCTTGGACCTGACATATTTAAGTGGGCTGTGTACAGTATGACATGTCGGGGTTAATCAGTTTTCAATGTATGTAAAGTAACTGTAAATGTTTGCCTTTCGACTCCTTAAGCTGTTTGTATTGTGGATATTTGTTATGGCATTAGTGTTGCTACAATATATATCTCATAAAGTGTAAGTACAGTATGTTCATGCAACCATTTATCTGTGCTGAGTAAGGAAATTAGCAAATATTTCAACAGCTCTGAATTTTTCATTTCAATAATATCAGGAAATGTTGATATAGTGGATGTTTATTTTAAAGAACAAAAAATAACAGATCAAAAACAACATTACATAATCCTTAAAATGGTAACTTATATTTAATTGCTTCCAATTATAGGTGCTGAGTTGGAAACACATGCTAGTCAATCCTCCCCAGTACTTGGGTGGGGTCAATTTTCCATCAAAAGGTCATAGCCTCCTTTTGATGGCTAGTCAGAGTCCTCCAGAAGTTTGCTGTTACAAGTACAACTGTAGCTCAGGGATGGCAGCTCAAGCTTTGGGGGCACCGTGGCGAGTGTCCAGGATTGAGTGAGTCTTGTTGGTGCTTTCTGTGCTGCCTTATCTGTAGTTGTAGCAACACATACATAATACATTTGATATAGTACACGGTATGGTCTAATTTTTTGTACAACATTTTCACAATTTATCTTTTTATAATGTTGTCACGGTTCATTATTTTACAACATTGTCATGATTTATCATTGTTACAAGTTATCATTATACAACATTGTTGCAATTCATTACTCGGTTTACTCTCTAAAACAAAGTTGGTAGACACAATTTTATCCACAATATTCGTTAATTACTACTCCTAAACTATAAGATGGATTTAAAAATAACTTTGTAAATATCTCACTTATCAAAAGACCCTGTGCATGTGTAAATGCCATTTTGTTTCAACCTCGTTTTAAAATGTTATTGTCTTGCATGTGCATCATATGAAATTATAATGTGAATTAATTTCATACAGTCCTTATTGACATTAATTTATATTAACTGTATTAAGACTCCAAATACATGGACAATTGTTACAGGTACCTTACCTATCATGGTATAGGATTCATGTTTGAGATTTACAACTATAATTCCTGAAAAAGAATTTTCAAAAAAGGGGCAATTACGTTTGGGTCTGTCTATCTGCTAAACGAACAAAGTATTTCTTATTCATTATAAGATAATGAGGTGTTGATATTGGACTTTGTCCTGTGTATTGTCCAGTGTATTGTCCAGTGTATCTAGATGTGATGTTTTTGACAGTGACATATTCCACCATGGATCTGTGTGTGGAGGGACAGCAGGAGTTATGGTATCAGAGAGGTTCAACACATCACTGATAGGTGTCGCCGCTGTACCTCTGGACGATGGCTTCTTTGCTGTTCAGGTTTGTGAGGCAGAGTGTAGCAAGGTATCAATATACATGCTTCTTGAGGTGAAACTAAAGGAAATTATTGGATTACAATTATTATTGTTGTAAAACAATCATATGGGGTTGAGAGTACTTCTGTTGTGAATAAAATTAATGCCTCAATACAAGCATATTATTAAAATGAATATATGTTAACATGATTAAATACTGGGTTTTGAAATTTGAAGAAAAATAAAAAGTAAATTACATGGTACATGCATGTATCCTTGTAGGTGGACAGTTATGGAGAGGTGTTTTATCAGGGATACAATTTTACCAATACGGGGGGCGATAAGACCTGCTCTATGGAGACAGATAACCAATCCTGGGACGACATCACCATTGGAAAGGGGCGTAGATGGATCTCACGATATATTAAACATCGGGAAAAGAACAAAGACAAAAATTGCAAAGAAATATTGAGACAACCTGAAAATAATTTTGATAAAGGTAAGTTTAAAATGTTTTAAATGTGAAGAGGAAAGACTGGTATGACTTAGGATGGATGCCATAATTCATTCTAGAAATTCTATTGTTATAACACTACTTTCTGGAAAACTGACCTAATTGGTAGTGAAACAGATGTAAAACCACTTAAACAAACCAACAAACCCTGTACTTACTACATAATAACAAGCTACATGTACGTTAGAACTATCACTCTGGTCATGTATAACTATCACTCTGGTCATGTACAACTATCACTCTGGTCATAAATAACTATCACTCTGGTCATGTACAACTATCACTCTGGTCATGAATAACTATCACTCTGGTCATGTATAACTATCCCTCTGGTCATGTACAACTATCCCTCTGGTCATGAATAACTATCACTCTGGCCCTGTACAACTATCACACTGGTCATGTACAACCATCACTCTGGTCATGAATAACTATCACTATGGTCATGTACAACTATCACACTGGTCATGTACAACTATCACTATGGTCATGTACAACTATCACACTGGGCATGTACAACTATCACTCTGGTCATGAATAACTATCACTCTGGTCATGTACAACTATCACACTGGTCATGTACAACTATCACTCTGGTCATGTACAACTATCACTCTGGTCATGTATTAAGGTACGTAAATGTATAGTCTTGTTAAAGGTATTGCACTGCATGACATGGAACTAGTCTTGTTGAAGATATGACATGTAAATAAAGTCCTGATAAAGACATAACACTAAATATATTTAAATATAGTAGATATATTTTTGTTACTCTAAAGAGATCACTGTACTTTGTTACCCTATATAGATCACTGTACTTTGTTACCCTATAGAGATCACTGTACTTTGTTACCCTATAGAGATCACTGAACTTAGTTACCCTATAGGGATCACTGTACTTTGTTGCCCTATAGAGATCACTGTACTTTGTTACCCTAAAGAGATTACTGTACTTTGTTACCCTATAGAGATTACTGTACTTTGTTACCCTAAAGAGATTACTGTACTTTGTTACCCTATAGAGATCACTGTACTTTGTTACCCTATAGAGATCACTGTACTTTGTCACCATATAGAGATCACTGTACATTGTTTCCCTATAGAGATCACTGTACTTTGTTACCCTATAGAGATCACTGTACTTTGTTACCCTATAGAGATCACTATACTTTGTTACCCTAAAGAGATCACTATACTTTGTTACCCTATAAAGATCACTGTACTTTGTTACCCTATAGAGATCACTGTACTTTGTTTCCCTATAGAGATCACTGTACTTTGTTACCCTATAGAGATCACTGTACTTTGTCACCATATAGAGATCACTGTACATTGTTTCCCTATATAGATCACTGTACTTTGTTACCCTATGGAGATCACTATACTTTGTTACCCTATAGAGATCACTGTACTTTGTTTCCCTATAGAGATCGCTGTACTTTGTTCCCCTAAAGAGATCACTGTACTTTGTTACCCTATAGAGATCACTGTACCTTGTTACCCTAAAGATATCACTGTACTTTGTTACCCTAAAGAGATCACTGTTTTTTGTTACCCTATAGAGATCACTGTTTTTTGTTACCCTAAACAGATCACTGTACTTTGTTACCCTAAAGAGATCACTGTTTTTTGTTAACCTATAGAGATCACTCTGGTGAAGCAGCCCCACATCAGTTGTCCACTTTGTCACCCAGAGATTGAAAGTATTGACAATGACACTGACATATGTCCAGCCTGTCACCAGAGCCTGACCACTGGTCAACAACTGGTACAGGCAGGGAAGGTAAGTATAAATCCATGGCCCCTTGTTTTCCTCTGTATGATTGGTGTTATGGTGTGACATTTACTTTTATCTGTAGAATAGTGTTTTCTTGCAACCCAGTTGTATTTCAATCTCTACCAGAAATATCTACATTTACATTTTTCTCAAGCCATTTAATCCTTCCTGTTAGTGCCAGGTAGCACCTCTGATCAGTCAAAGATTTATATATTAGCTGAAAGGAAGCATTTGAAGTTACAGAACATTTCGGATTATCTCCCTTTACCATACTGGCAATGGCACATGGCAAGTCGTATACGACCTATATGTATGTACATAAGAATTATTACTGTTTTACAGGGATTGGTTGGATACTGGCCAGGTGACATCAAACTCTGGGGAGAACAATTAAAGTCTAAAGGAAACCAGGTCAGGGAGACTCAAAGGACAGAGGAAAAGGAGAGTTTTCCTCGGACAAATGCCCTCAGTAAGATCCTGGTGTCCCTGTGGGAGGAGGAGAGTCCAGACCTGACCCAACTACTGCAACAGAGAGTAGGTGTTCACACAGCTTTCTCACCTGTGTAATAGAATGGTACCAAATAGTAGATATATTCCTGTGATTTTTTTTAAAACCAGACTAATCACCAACTAATACATGTTTTGGTTTTGACATGTACCTAGTAGTGAAAATCATGTGTTCTAAACAACTTAAGCTTCCTACACACTCAGCCAGATATCAATAATCAGTCATATGTCAAATCATATTCCCATTGACAACTCGACTACCTTACTAGGTGCCTTCTTTTCACGATCAAACAAGTTTTATCAATTTTTAATCACTCTTGTTAGCCCTGCAGGTGTCTAAAAGTGGGAGGTTCTACTCTGTAATTGAACCACTGCCTAAAGAAACGTTATAAGAAACGATATAAAAACATATTTTGTATATTTGTAGAAAACTAAGTATTACTTCAAAATTGGTTTTAATTCTTTCAACCCTCTCCAGGATGAAGAAACAAGGAAGAAAAAGGAAGCAAGACAGAAAAAGAGAAAGGAAAAATCCAGTTATCTTATGGATGGGGACCAACAGTTGATCAGAAGTCTTCAACAGGCAGTGGATGGTGGGAGTCGACAGCAATCACGGGAGAGCTCTGAGAGTCGGCAAAGGTCACCACCACCAGGGGGTACTGTGAGTCGGCAACGGTCACCACCACCAGGGGGTACTGTGAGTCGGAATGGGTCACCACAACCAGGGGGTTCAAGGGATGACAACTTAGTGTCACCTTCGTGGATAGACAATAGGGGAACAGGAAGTGATGGAGAAGATAGTGATGCTAGTTTTCATAGACTGTTTGGCATTGATATAAGTACAATGAGGGAAGATGACGATCAGCAAAAAGCTGGTGCTGACTCGAGTGCCATCACACAGAGTTGGGGACTAGCAAACATTCAGGAAACACCATACCAAGAAAACAGAAGTTTTACAAATTTACATTCATCTAGGAAGAGAAAACGTTTAACATCAGAGAGTTTGTTTTCTGATGATCAAAGTGAGGATGCTGCAAAACAACCAACAGCTGATCGCGAGGCTTTCTCTCTGGACAGAAGTTACCGAGTGACACAAACAACCAATGGTGACACCATTGGAAATGAAGATAATTGGGATAGCCAGTTCTTCTCACAAGATATTGCGCAATCTTTTACCATGTTTTCAGGGTCCTTTGTGTTACCGAGTCCGGCTACTCCTACACCTAGTGACCCACATTTGTCGTTCACCTCAAAACCAAAGCAACTTAGGTTGACTGCTTCCCCAAACACAGACTGGAAATCACACAAGAAAAAAGGGAGACTGTCAATTGGGGGATTTTAGTACAAGGTTCAGGTTATGGTTATTACTGTTCATATAATGCAATATCCACAACTGTTTTATTATCTTCAAAAGTATTGAGGAGTATCAATATTAGAAACCTCATGTGATAATTTCTGATGAATATACCTAATAATTTAAAAGTAAAGACATTCGTACTGGTGAGATTTTAAGTCGGTTTTATAACGAGCCTTATACCTGTTACTTAGTTCAGATGATGAGGATGATCAGCTTTAGTTGGAGTTTGTAATTGTAATTTTTTGTATCATCGAACTATATATTTATAGGATACTTATATTTTCTGTGATTTTACCTCTCATAAATGGTGTCCATCATCAATTGTGAATTACCTAGCAAACAGTTATTTACACAGGTAACAACATACCCAGTGTGTAAAATACAACATGCATGCTGATTGAAAGGCAAATTTTAAAACCTTGCATTCATTAATACCCGGCATACAACATAAATGCTTAGTGAGACTCAAGTTTAAAACCTTGCAAAAAAGTATAGAAACTGCACAGGATTTTGTGTGGACAAAATATTTAAGTTATCTACATTATTGATTTTTTTAATTAACTTTTAGTTGAAACAGCATTCTATTCAATAAACCAACCCAATAATAATGTACGTATTCAATACTGGACAACAAGCTTAGAGGTTTTAGGAAGTCTTCTCTTAGCTGATATTTTTTATCCCGAACTTTGGAAGAAAAAAGGGTTCGTTTGGTGTGCACATTTATATTTGCAAGTATCAGGCTTGGTTTTTACACAAACGAAATTGTTTTTTCTTTGCGGACTAAAATTATCGCATTTTAAAAGATTAGTGCATTGAAGTATTTGCACACTCACAATAAAAATGCTATCAGAAATTAAACACAGAAACTTTAATTAGTGCAGTCAAAAATTTGTGCAATATTTAGAGAGCGAAGTGCACTAAAACTAAAATGCTGCTAAATTATATACGTTTGCAGTTTTTAATGCAGATACCTACTTTTGATTTGGTCGATTATTTTACGTGCAATATCTTCCCAAAAAATGGTATAGTTTCAACCAAATTTGGTGTGTCTGTAAAACATATTGTCGAGTGTCAGGCTGGTATTGACCGTTTATTCCATGTGTACATATTTACACATGATAAATAAGGCTACCACTTTTGGTTGGTCTATTGGTTTCCCTGCAATGACTCACCTGAAACGATTCAGTTTCAACATGATTTGATGTGCATATGGATTTTGGTTAGCGTCATGTTATACCTTTGGCCATGTTTGCCAGACTCCACACTTCATGTGTATATGGAGTTTGGTTAGTGTCATGTTATACCTATGGTTGAGTTTGCCAGACTCCACACTTCATGTGTATATGGAGTTTGGTTAGCATCATGTTATACCTATGGCTGAGTTTGCCAGACTCCACACTTCATGTGTATATGGAGTTTGGTGAGTGTCATGTTATACCTATGGCTGAGTTTGCCAGACTCCACACTTCATGTGTATATGGAGTTTGGTTAGCGCCATGTTATACCTATGGCTGAGTTTGCAAGACTCCACACTTCATGTGTATATGTATCTATATATACATTCAGCTACAATAGAAAGGGGCAGAGTTTCCTGGCTTGTCTGCTTTAGATTCTCCATCCTGTGGAACAGTATGTCTACGCCAAACCACCATATTGAACAACATATATAAGAGGAATTGAGGGGCTTCTAAAATTCCACAAATTTGCTTGTTAAAACATGAAGTACAAACTTGTAGTTTTAAACATATGTTCATCATATAAGTGTTAAAAAAGCTACCAGTACTATCAAAATATTTGTGCATCACTGACAAATCTGGGTGTTAACATATTGACCCAGTTAACAGACAAGAGGAATATGTTCCCTATTTCTTATACTAAATGTTTCTTTTAAGAAATTGAATTCATTTTATAATCATAGGATTTTGTTTATACACTTTTATATCGTATACCATTTTGTTTAAAAAAAATGTTAAAAAGGAGCTGAAGAGATAACGAAAGCGAAAGTTCTGTGGTCTTCCCTTTAAGAAGTTCAAATCTCTAACATTGAAATTTGAGATCATGTTAATTTTAGATGCGTCCCTTTAACTTGTTCAATGATCATGTGAATAAAATGGTTATAAAAAGCACTCTCTATCAGCGATTGATTTTCATATGTATTTCTATTATTTACAGATTGAAATGCAATATATTACTTACACTTAATATCATTCGTTCATTACACGTATCAAAATTATAATTTGCAGTTGCTTTGGTCAAACTGTTTTTTCAGTAACTGACTATTATTAGCTCACCTGGTCCGAAGTACCAAGGTGAGCTTATGCCATACCGCAGCGTCCGTCGTCCGTCGTACGTCAACTTTACACTACTAGTCATGAACCACTGAGCGGATTTTAACAAAATTTGGTCTCAAGCATCCTTGGGTGAAAGGGAACCAATGTTGTATAAACCGTGGATCTGGCCCCCCAGGTGCCTGAGGGGCGGGGCCCAATAGGGGAAATATAGCAAATTATTCTTTAAAATACTTCTTCTTCTGTAGGAATGAAAGGATTTGGTCCATATTTGGTCAGAAGCATCCTTGGGGGAAGGGGAACAAAGTTTGTATAAACTATGGGTCTGGCTCACCAAGGGCCTGAGGGGAAGAGCCAATAGGGGAAATATAGCAAATTCTTTAAAATCCTTCTTCTTCTGTAGGAATGAAAGGATTTG
>NW_018407684.1:330630-369328 GCF_002113885.1 Mizuhopecten yessoensis | reverse complement strand
GGGCCCAATAGGGGAAATATAGCAAATTATTCTTTAAAATCCTTCTTCTTCTGTAGGAATGAAAGGATTTGGTCCATATTTGGTCAGAAGCATCCTTGGGCGAAGGGGAACAAAGTTTGTATAAATGGTGGGTCTGGCCCCCCTGGGGGCTTAGGGGCGGGGCCCAATGGGGAAAATATAGCAAATTCTTTAAAATCCTTCTTCTTCTGTACGAATGAAAGGATTTGTTCCATATTTGGTCAAAAGCATTCTTGGGGGAAGGGGAACAAAGTTTGTATAAATGGTGGTTCTGGCCCCCTTGGGGGCTTAGGGGCAGGGCCCAATAGGGGAAATATAGCAAATTATTCTTTAAAATCCTTCTTCTTCTGTAGGAATGAAAGGATTTGGTCCATATTTGGTCAGAAGCATCCTTGGGAGAAGGGGAACACAGTTTGTATAAATGGTGGGTCTGGCTCCCCTTGGGGCTAAGGGGCGGGGCCCAATGGGGGAAATATAGCAAATTCTTTAAAATCCTTCTTCTTCTGTAGGAATGAAAGGATTTGTTCCATATTTGGCCTGAAACATTCTTGG
The DNA here is from genome assembly GCF_002113885.1 of Mizuhopecten yessoensis. Lineage (NCBI taxonomy): Eukaryota > Metazoa > Mollusca > Bivalvia > Pectinida > Pectinidae > Mizuhopecten > Mizuhopecten yessoensis. Next base: position 368,758 of record NW_018407684.1, on the reverse strand, counting down.
GTGAAAGGGAACCAATTTTGTATACACCGTGGATCTGGCCCCCCAGGTGCCTGAGCCGTGGGGCCCAATAGGGGAAACATAGCAAATTATTCTTTAAAATCCTTCTTCTTCTGTAGGAATGAAAGGATTTGGTCCATATTTGGTGTGGAGCATCGTTGGGTAGTGGGGAACAAAGTTTGTATAAATGGTGGGTGTGGCCCCCCTGGGACCTGAGGGGTGGGGCCCAATAGGGGAAATAGACGTAAATCTTCAAAATCCTTCTTCATCGGTAGGAATGGCAGGATTTTGTCCATATTTGGTCTGAAGCATTCTTGGGTGAAGGGGAACCAATTTTGTATAAACGGTGTGTCTGAACCCACTGTAGGCAGAGAGGTGGGGCCCAATAGGGAAAATAGAGGTAAAACCTTTAACATCCTTCTTCTACCATAGGGATTAAGGGATTTTATCCTAATTTAGTCTGGAGCATCCTTGGGCCAAGGGGACACAATTTTGTATTAGCAGTAGGTGTGGTCTCTGAGGGGGGGGGGGCAGAAGGGCGGGGCCAAATAGGAAAAATAGAGGTAAAACCTTTAAAATCCTTTTCCGACTATCAAGATTAAGTGATTTTATCCGTATTTAGTGTGGAGCATCCTTGGGTGATTGTGACTCAATTTCGTATAATTGGTGGGTATGACCCCCGTAGGGGCATAGGGGTGGGTCTCTGTTTGAAGTTTGTTCTCTATATCTCAAGTACTGGATGGATCTTTCTGAAATTTCATATGTACTAACAGCACCTACCATGGAGTGCTATATCTTTACTTCATACCAATTACTATAATTATATTCAGGTGAGCGATACAGGCCCTCTGGGCCTCTTGTTTTTTATAAAACCGTCCTCATGCTCAAACTCAGACCATGTGATCAAGCCATATATAGTTATAAGTAATTAAGATTTCTCTGGTTTTTAGCTCACCTGGTCCGAAGGACCATGGTGAGCTTATGCCATACCGCAGCGTCCGTCGTCCGTCGTCCGTCCGTCGTTCATCCGTCAACTTTTTCTTTAAAACGCTACTAGTCCTGAACGGCCAAGTAGATTTTAACTAAATTTGGTCTAGAGTATCCTTAGGCCAAGGGGACTCAATTTTTTATAAACGGTGGGTGTGGCCCCCCTGGGGGCAGAGGGGCGGGGCCCAATAGGGGAAATAGAGGTAAAACCTTGAAAATCCTTCTTCTACCGTAGGGATTTAAGGATTTTATCCTAATTTCGTCTGGAGCATTCTTGGGCCAAGGGGACTCAATTTTGTATAAATGGTGGGTGGGGCTGGGGGGCGGGGCCCAATAGGGGAAATATAGCAAATTCTTTAAAATCCTTCTTCTTCTGTAGGAATGAAAGGATTTGTTCCATATTTGGTCTGAAGCATCCTTGGGTGAAGGGAAACCAATTTTGTATAAACCGTGGGTCTGGCCCCCCAGGGGCCTGAGGGGTGGGGCCAAATAGGGGAAACATAGCAAATTATTCTTTAAAATCCTTCTTCTTCTGTAGGAATGAAAGGATTTGTTCCATATTTGGTCTGAAGCATCCTTGGGTGAAGGGGAACCAATTTTGTATAAACCGTGGGTCTGGCCCCCCAGGGGCCTGAGGGGCGGGGCCCAATAGGGGAAACATAGCAAATTATTCTTTAAAATCCTTCTTCTTCTGTAGGAATGAAAGGATTTGGTCCATATTTGGTGTGGAGCATCCTTGGGTAAAGGGGAACCAATTTTGTTTAAACGGTGGGTGTGGCCCCCCTGGGACCTGAGGGGCGGGCCCCAATAGGGGAAATAGAAGTAAAACCTTTATAATCCTTCTTCTACCTTATGGATTGAGGGATTTTATCCTATTTTAGTCTGAAGCATCCTTGGACAAAAGGGACTCAATTTCGTATAAACACCTGGGGATAGAAGGGAGGAGCCCAATAGGGGAAACATAGCAAATTCTTAAAATACCTTCTTCTGTACGAATGACAGGATTTTGTCCAAATTTGGTATGAAGCATCATTGGGTGAAGGGGAACCAATTTTGTATAAACGGTGTGTCTAACCCCCCTGGAGGCAGAGAGGCGGGGCCCAATAGGGGAAAAAGAGGTAAAACCTTTAAAATCCTTCTTTTACCATAGGGATTTAGGGATTTTATCCTAATTTAGTCTGGAGCATCCTTGGGCCAAGGGGACTTAATTTTGTATATGCAGTGGGTGTGGTCTCCCAGGGGGCAGAAGGGCGGGGGCCAATTGGAGAAATAGAGGTAAAACCTTTTAAATCCTTCTTCGAACATCGAGATTAAGGGATTTTTTCCATATTTAGTCTGGAGCATCCTTGGACCAAGGGGTCTCAATTTTGTATAATTGGTGGGTATGACCCCCCTAGGGGCATAGGGGTGGGGCTCTGTTTGAAGTTTGTTCTCGCTATATCTCAAGTACTGGATGGATCTTTCTGAAATTTCATATGTACTTACAGCACCTACCATGGAGTGCTATATCTTTACTTCATACCAATTATTTTAAACATATACAGGTGAGCAATACAGGCCCTCTGGGCCTCTTGTTAACAGGTTAGAGAGACATCTGAAAGACATGAAGCAGAATATTGTTTTCACTATTTAAACACAACTATTTGGATTGTTGGAATGTGTATTTTTTACCACATATTAAGTCGAGATCTTTAATGATAGGAACTGCAAAATTACTGTCATCTACCCGTGTTACACTGTAAAAGACTTTCATTTAATAAGTTAGCTTTGTCCTCGGCAGCTGTACCCACATTGTTAGAAAAATGATCTACAAGAGAAGGTTTTTTTTAACGTTATGATGAACGAGAAGATTGCATTAGTCGTTTAATGAGTCACCAGTAAGCTTTCAGGTCAGAGGATGAGTGTTCATGAAAAATTCTCCATCCTCGTAAAATGATTTTCGGCATGCTTTCTTTACGCTGATCTTGATCATGTTGATATCTGAAAAATGTTTGGTTTACCTTGCGATTTTTTGCAACGTAATAATCATGAGTTCTCAAATGTTTTCTTGATTCGGAGGTCATCCAATGTTTGTTCGTTGGTCTTATAGTTACTTCTTTGTGATAAAGAAAATTAAACTGAATATATTTCTTTCTCATACAAATTTTTTCTTTAGTAAATGGACAAGCAACTCAAAGTCAGAAAAGAAAACCAAAGAAGCAACACAACCTTTGTACTCTCTACCTTACTGTGTCAGTTTGTCGGTACTGTGAAAAGGTAACTGAACTCTTGTTGCACAGTTGCACTAACACCATATCTCGAGTAGAGTTATGGGCCCTTGGTGACTGTTGTGTAGGCTGGCGAGATCTCCTTGGGATAGACGATCCTGTCTGACCTAACTTTGACACATCCTATTGGTTTATGTCACAGGTACACATCGCCCGATTAGTTTCTATTCCTGTACGAAACCTTGGAAAACAGGCGGAACTTCTATATAAAAACAGATACAGCGGACTTGTCATGAGTCATAAAAGTTATTTCATCAGCCATGCTAATATCAAATGTTGAAAACTGTTATTTTTAACATTTATAACATTCTTGTTTCCAATACTCTGATAGGTCCAGGCTTCCCGCAATGTTACAGGCAATATGATTACTTAGGAACAGACATTTAAGATCTTTATCAAGTTATCATGAGATTTATGAATAAAGTCTAAAACCGTGACAACTTCAAGCTGTGTTATAAAGGTTAGATATCTATATCTTATATAAGGAACATGAATAATGTTGCTTTCAATTTAGGTTCTCCCTCATTTTCTGTCAAAGTTTTAATTATGCATACTTAAAATACCTCCCGTCAAATTTGTAATTGCGCATTCTAAAAATATTTCTGCTTAAAGTGCACCAGTTTTCTGACAACTAATTTTATGGGATAGGGGTGAGTGTTAAAGCAATGGGTTTTTTAAAAGAATAAATTCCAAAAAATCGATGACTTAAACGAAGTAAAACAATAGAAGAATGTTGGTTTATTTTATACTTTCCGATGTAGTTAAATTTAAATTCTTTAAACATACAAATTCATACAAAAATGTATCCATAGCTACAGAAATACAAAGCCATACGGAAATATATCCCTAATGACAGAGATACAAAATCATACGAAAATGTATCCATAGCGACAGGGATACAAGGTAATACGAAAATGTATTCATAACAACAGAGATACAAAGCCATATGAAAATGTAACCAATAGCGACAGAGATACAAGGTAACACTACAATGTATCCATAGTGACAGAGATACAATGTAATACTACAATGTATCAATAGTGACAGAGATACAAGGTAATACTACAATGTATCCATAGCGACAGAGATACAAGGTAATACTACAATGTATCCATAGTGACAGAGATACAAGGTCATACTACAATGTATCCATAGTGACAGAGATACAAGGTAATACTACAATGTATCCATAGCGACAGAGATACAAGGTCATACTGCAATGTATCCATAGTGACAGAGATACAAGGTAATACTACAATGTATCCATAGTGACAGAGATACAAGCTCATACTACAATGTATCCATAGCGACAGAGATACAAGGTAATACTACAATGTATCCATAGCGACAGAGATACAAGCTCATACTACAATGTATCCATAGTGACAGAGATACAAGGTAATACGAAAATGTATCCATAGCGACAGATACAAGGTAATACTACAATGTATCCATAGCGACAGAGATACAAGGTAATCCTACAATGTATCCATAGTGACAGAGATACAAGCTGATACTACAATGTATCCATAGCGACAGAGATACAAGGTCATACGGAAATGTATCCATAGCGACAGAGATACAAGGTAATTCTACAATGTATCCATAGTGACAGAGATACAAGGTAATACGAAAATGTATCCATAGCTACAGATACAAGGTAATACTACAATTTATCCATAGCGACAGAGATACAAGCTCATACTACAATGTATCCATAGTAACAGAGATACAAGGTCATATGAAAATGTATCCATAGTGACAGAAACAAGGTAATATGGAAATATTTCCATAGCAACAGAGATACAAGGTCGAAAAAAATGTATCCATAGCGACAGAAATACAAGGTCATACTACAATGTATCCATAGCAATAGAGATACAAGGTAATACGACAATGTATCAATAGAAACAGAAACAAGCTAATACGAAAAATGTATCGATAGCGACAGAAACAAGCTCATACGAAAATGTATCCATAGTGACGACAGAAACGATGTAATACGAAAATGTATTCATAGTGACGACAGAAACGATGTAATACGAAAATGTATCCATCACGAGAGAGATGCAAGGCCATACGAAAATGTATCCATAGCAACAGAGATACGAGGTAATACGGAAATGTATCCATAGCGACAGAGATACAAGGTCATACGGAAATGTATCCATAGCAACAGAGATACAAAGCCATACGAATATGTATCTGGAGTGATAGTGATACAAAGCCGTACGAATATGTATCTGGAGAGATCGTGATACAAAGCCATACGGATATGTATCTGGAGTGATAGTGATACAAAGCCGTACGAATATGTATCTGGAGAGATCGTGATACAAAGCCATACGGATATGTATCTGGAGTGATAGTGATACAAAGCCGTACGAATATGTATCTGGAGTGATAGTGATACAAAGCCATACGGATATGTATCTGGAGTGATAGTGATACAAAGACATACGAATATGTATCTGGAGTGATATACAAAGCCATACGAATATGTATCTGGAGTGATAGTCATACAAAGACATACGAATATGTATCTGGAGTGATAGTGTTACAAAGCCATACGAATATGTATCTTGAGTGATAGTGATACAAAGCCGTACGAATATGTATCTGGAGTGATAGTGATACAAAGCCATACGGATATGTATCTGGAGTGATAGTGATACAAAGCCATACGAATATGTATCTGGAGTGATAGTGATGCAAAGCCATACGAATATGTATCTGGAGTGATAGTGTTACAAAGACATACGAATATGTATCTTGAGTGATAGTGATACAAAGCCGTACGAATATGTATCTGGAGTTATAGTGATACAAAGCCATACGGATATGTATCTGGAGTGATAGTGAGACAAAGCCATACGAATATGTATCTGGAGTGATAGTCATACAAAGACATACGAATATGTATCTGGAGTGATAGTGATGCAAAGCCATACGAATATGTATCTGGAGTGATAGTGATGCAAAGCCATACGAATATGTATCTGGAGTGATAGTCATACAAAGACATACGAATATGTATCTGGAGTGATAGTGATGCAAAGCCATACGAATATGTATCTGGAGTGATAGTGTTACAAAGACATACGAATATGTATCTTGAGTGATAGTGATACAAAGCCGTACGAATATGTATCTGGAGTGATAGTGATACAAAGCCATACGGAAATGTATCTGGAGTGATATTTATACAAAGCCATACGAATATGTATCTGGAGTGATAGTGATGCAAAGCCATACGACCATGTTTCTGGAGTGATAGCGATACAAAGCCGTACGAATATGTATCTGGAGTGATAGTGATACAAAGCCATACAAATACGTATCTGGAGTGATAGTGATACAAAGCCATACGGATATGTATATGGAGTGATAGTGATACAAAGCCATACGGATATGTATCTGGAGTGTTAGTGATACAAAGCCATACAAATATGTATCTGGAGTGTTAGTGATACAAAGCCATACGAATATGTATCTGGAGTGATAGTGATACAAAGCCATACGGATATGTATCTGGAGTGTTAGTGATTCAAAGCCATACAAATATGTATCTGGAGTGATAGTGATACAAAGCCATACGAATACGTTTCTGGAGTGATAGTGATACAAAGCCATACAAATACGTATCTGGAGTGATAGTGATACAAAGCCATACAAATATGTATCTGGAGTGATATACATATGTATCTGGAGTGATATTTATACAAAGCCATACGGAAATGTATCCATAGCAACAGAGATACAAGGTAATGCTACAATGTATCCATAGCGACAGAGATACACGGTCATACGGAAATGTATCCATAGCGACAGAGATACACGGTCATACGGAAATGTATCCATAGCGACAGAGATACAAGGTCATACTACAATGTATCCATAGCGACAGAGATACACGGTCATACGGAAATGTATCCATAGCGACAGAGATACACGGTCATACGGAAATGTATCCATAGCGACAGAGATACACGGTCATACGGAAATGTATCCATAGCGACAGAGATACACGGTCATACGGAAATGTATCTGGAGTGAGAGTGATACAAAGCCATTCAAATACGTATCTGGAGGGATATACAAAGACATACGGATATATATCTGGAGTGATATACAAAGCCATACGAATACGTATCTGGAGTGATACTGATACAAAGCCATACAATTATGTATCTGGAGTGAGAGTGATACAAAGCCACGAATACGTTTCTGGAGGGATAGTGATCCACAGCCATACGAATGTGTATCCCCCGGGATAGTGATACAAAGGTTTCTGGAGTGATAGAGATACAGAGCCATACAAATATGTATCTGGACTGATAGTGATACAAAGACATACTAATACGTATCTGGAGGGATATACAAAGACATCCGGATATATATCTGGAGTGATATACAAAGACATACGGATACGTTTCTGGAGGGATAGTGTTACAAAGCCATACGAGTATGTATCTGGAGTGACAGAGATACAAAGCCATACGAATGTGTATCCCCCGGGATAGTGATACAAGGTCATACGAATATGTATTTGGAGTGATAGTGATGCAAAGCCATACGAATCTGTATCTGGAGTGATATTTATACAAAGCCATACGGAAATGCATCTGGAGTGATAGCGATACAAAGCCATACAATTATGTATCTGGAGTGACAGAGATACAATGTAATACTACAATGTATCCATAGTGACAGAAACAAGGTAATATGGAAATATTTCCATAGCAACAGAGATACAAAGCCATACGGAAATGGATCTGGAGTGATAGTAATACAAAGCCATACGGATACGTTTCTGGAGGGATAGTGTTACAAAGCCATACAAATATGTATCTGGACTGATATCCAAAGACATACGAATATGAAATATGTATCTGGACTGATAGTGATACAAAGACATAGTAATATGTATCTGGAGGGATAGTGTTACAAAGCCATCCGAATATGTATCTGGAGAATATGTATCTGGATTGATAGTTATACAAAGCCATACGGAAATGTATCTGGAGTGACAGAGATACAAGGTAATGCTACAATGTATCCATAGTGACAGAAACAAGGTAATATGGAAATATTTCAATAGCACCAGAGATACAAGGTCATACGGAAATGTATCTGGAGTGACAGTGATACAAAGCCATGCGAATATGTATCTGAAGTGATATCTAAGACATACTAATACGTATCTGGAGTGATAGTGATACAAAGACATATTCAAATTTAGCAGTAAAGGTAACTGCCAGTAATGAATTAGTGATATACAAAGAAATTAAAGAGCGGATGCTATAGTTTCCGAGAAATGTGTTGATATCCGTAAATTATCCACAAACAGTTTCAGCTGTAAACCACGTGATTATACCTGTAACTGATACGAGAAGTATGGTTGGACGACGTGACATCACACTCTACGGACATTTACATACGTACTTGGAGGAAGTGTGACCATAGTGGGAAGTTATCAGATGTTTTCGATAACAAAACCGGGGTCTTACAAGAGGAAATTGTGTCCCCGATTTTATTTAGTATGTTTGTAAACGACTGTGAGATGGAATTCCTCAACAGTGGTGTTCAACCTTTAGAACTACAAGAGTTGTCGTTATTTTTCACTAATGTACGCCGACGATATGGTGCTTTCCTCGGAAAGTGTTGACGGCCTACAACACATGTTAGATGAATTGTTATTATAAACTAGGAGGTGGTCTCTAACAGTTAACATTGAAAAAACAAAAATTGTAGTTTTCAGAAAATCGGCTGTATTACATGCAAATGAAACATGGCTGTATGATTGTGTCCCACTTGAGTCTGTTAATTCTTTTTCTTATTTGGGGGTAAAACTAAATTATAATGGTAATTTTAATTTAACGCAGAAACAATTAGCGTCACAGGGTAGGAAAGCTCAGTTTTCTCTTAAAAGTTCATGTAAATCTATGTTGTTAAATTTCTGCACACTGTTGTCACTTTTTGACACATATGTCGGCAGTGTAGCCAACTATGCTGGCGAGGTGTGGGCAACTACATCTAGACTTTTGTAAGAATATTTTAGGAGTTCGAAAATCTACACCAAACGCAATGATCTATTTCGAACTGGGTAGATATCCTCTTATCATTTCGAGGAAAATGAGAATTTTGAAGTACTGGTGTAAACTATTGCCTTCTAGTAACTGTATTTTAAATGCATGTTATCAAGATATGTACAATGAGTGTGAATCGAACTCCCATTGTAAAAATTGGCTGGCTTCTGTTAAACAAGAACTCTGTTCTATTGGTATGTCGGGGTACTGGCAAGCACAGGGTACCTTCGATACACATCATTTTTTGGTTTTAGCAAAACAGAGATTGTTAGATAGTTTACCTCGTCTTAGTGCAGGGTGTATCAACATATTATTGATCATGCCTGCCTTCAACCTTACTTAAGTAAACCTATTCATGTAAAGTAAAAAAAAACAATTGTCAAAATACGACTGTCTTCACACAATCTTTTAATAGAAACTGGAAGGCCAAGAAAAAATCCTCATAATTTAAGACTTTGTCCTTTCTGTAAAAATTGTTAAAGAAGACGAATTCCACTTCATTTTAAAATGCCCCTCCTTCAGCGAACTACGAAGTAAATATATTAAATAATATTATCGTGTTAATCCCTCTGTCTATAAATTAATCAAATTGTTATCAACCGGTGATATTTAAGAATTAACTAACCTGGAAAGTTCATATATCATGCATGTTTACTACGTTCTACTCTGTTGGCTTATAAATAGTTTGATTTGCAAGCTCTTACTTCATAAAAATACCTGTGTTTAAATTATAAATTCCTTATGTTGATTGTATCTTACAGCCTGTGCTGATTTTGAATGTACATTATGAAATTTTCGTTTGAATCGATGAGATGTATATGCTCAAGATGAAATAAAGAATTTGAAAGTGTTCCTCAATGCCGATAAAGATGAAAGTCATAAAAAACTGCCTAAGAACTGTACATAGTATAGAAGCGTGGTAGAATCTTCCTAGTTATAAGACAACGGGATAATTGGGCGGGAACTTGGTCAATTACCGCTCGAAGCAAGAGCGTTGTGAAGGAGAGTAACCATTATTGACACTCGGGAATAGTCTTCATGGAGGTATGTCGTGGAGGTATTTCCATAAAATGTACACCACAGGTTAGTTTAACCTCGTACCTTACAGCACTGGCAACATAGAGGTCGGTATGCAAGTCTAGGGCTTAAATAGGTTATATCGTGCGATTGATTGTTTATGTTGTTATATATATATTATCATTAACGAAAATGTCAGTGACTTATGTACCTTCATCAACAGTACCGATTATGAGCTCATAAATAAATTGTATACAAGTTTTCAGGATTGAAATGCTTTCACTTGGCCCCTTAGGGATACCTGTAAGCGCTCCATGTGTTGGTTGTAATCAGTTTGCCAATCAGAAATGACTGTCAACTGATGAAAGCAGGACACATCTTAGGTGTATATCAATGAAGTAAAATTTAGGAAGGGGTTAGACTTCAGTCATTTAGCGTGTATGTCTTACAGATATTTTCTAGTTTGAAGTCGGAATTTTATATATTTGAACACAGCTACCTGGTTCGGGGTCTGCTACCTGAAATGGCTTATGAGTAATTGTGTTGTTAAGAATAACAAAAAATGAAAAAATAAAAATTGCAACTGAACACAATTTTATACTGACAACGTTTAACAAAAAAATCAGCCGATAGTATCTATGTATCAAAAAAGTATTATCTTAAAGACTGAGTATTCTTTGGGCATATCATATAAACATATATTTAAAAGAGACACCTACTATCATAAGTTCACGCCAGTCATCGGCATTTATACTAATAGGGGAATATATTTGGTATTGTATACGTGTTGGTTTTGTCTGTGGTTGTCGTTGCCTATGAAAAAAGAACGCGCGATGCGGCCTTACTGGGTAAAATGGCCAAGGGTCAAGGTCATCGTTGTATCAGTCACATCAAAATGCTGTATGACAATGATCCGTGATGCTGTGGTTAGTCGCCAATTCGATTTTTTGTGATGTTTTGTCTGAGAGTGTTATCATGATCCCCTTTAAAAAGTGTTTCATCAAGGTCCGCAGTCTTAATAGTTCGGTTTCCTATTTTAATTCCGCAATATTTTGATAGGCGTCCTCTAGTGTTTTGACCTTCACGGACCCGACACTATAGCCAGTTATTGTGTTTGACCTTCAAAGCCCCATACTTCCGTGTGACTGGGTGGTCCTAACACACCAAGGTCACAGCCATCGTGAGAACCCCCATATTGATGTCACACTCACCCGGATGTTAACATACTCCAGTCTACGTCTATACTATCAGTAACACTTGACCAACTTTATTATTATTACACCATTCTGTTTCAAATTGTCTATATTACCCTCAATCTGTTAGATAAAAAGCTTTATAGCCGCAGACGTGTCTACTGCTGATGGGACCATTGAAATATAATCTGGTCATCGGCTACTTAATTACTAGACTGGCACTAGAATATTGAATTATTTAGAAAGAAAAAAATAACTCTAATAATTTTGGTCACTTACTTGGATGTCTAATTCTAGTTCTAAACTAGGGGGAGATAAGCTAGTAGTAGAATGCAGTTGGGAAATTCTTCATAAAAACTTAGGGGTTTGGTAGCCAGTCTACTTACAAGTGTATAATCTCGGTCAATGAGTTTCTCGCTCGATACTCGAGACGTGGTCTGTTTGTACGAGATAGGCCTAATAATTTTCGCGTTAAATCGCGAATAGACTTAGTCGCTAATTAAAATCTGTGGCTTAAATTTCTTCTATAAATACTACACAATATACAACATTAGCGCCCTACTAAGTACTTACATTTTTACTACATTTCTCTGTAATTAACGTGACATTTGTTTTTGGTGATACTAGGTATTCGAGCGTTATCTTGGAATCTCTTACGGTATTTTAATGACCTACTTAATTTTCCAGATATATTCTTCTCCACAGGAGGCTGCTCCATTCATGAATTTAAAAGTTCCCACGCTCAGCTCAGCTTCTCAGATAAACTGTCTGACGAAAGGACGGTTGGTATATAAGTATATATATGATTTCACTGAGAATAAGCGGGGCGGGCATTCAGCGATAAAATCAAATATTCCAGTACTTTTTCTTTAAAAGGAAAACGGCAGAGTTTTAATGTTGGTGGTAATACATTTGAAAACGGCACATTTCTTTGGAAGTATTATGAATATAATATCCTTAAAATTCCCCGTCAATACTTAATTGATTGCAAGATTTATAAAATAGCCAAAGTCATGTCACTGTTTAAAAAAGGTAAAAGGCATCCTTCTTCTAACTAAAGGCCAATTTTTGAGCGAGTAATCCTCAAACACCTACATAATTATTTCTTAGGAAGCTCATTGTTTTATAAGTACCAGTCTGGTTTTATGCATGCTCATTCTACTGTATATCAGCTCATTGAAATTTACCACAACATCTGTATTGCTCGTGAGGAAAAAAACACGTATGTATGGTATTGTGTGATATTTTGACTTTTGATCGGGTTTGGCATAAAGGTTTGTCGGTAAAGTAAAAATCTTACGGAATTTAGGGTGAATTATATACCTGGTTAGAAAATTATGTATTTCATGGGTAACAGAAAGTTTTCTTAAATAATTCTTATCCTCAATTAGGTTTGAACGAAGCAGGGGCTCCTCAAGGTTCCATTCTTGGACCTTTTTTGTTTTTAATATACATTAATGATATTGCCGATGTCTATGAATCAGCTGCTTGTCTTTTTACAAATTATACATCTTTATCAAAGTCTTCTTCATCTTGTCTTGAAATCCAAGTAGTATTGAATTGGGGTCATGCGATTTTCTGCCCGTCAATACTTCAATATTTGATTTTATCGCTGAAAATCGCCTGAAGAGCCCCAAGATGAGCGAAAGCGCTTTATATATATATACATAAAAATAAAGCAAAACACGAAGACTAGTATAATCGGCTAGCGCTTTCGCCCATCTTGGGGCTCTTCATGCGATTTTCTGCCCGTCAATACTTCAATATTTGATTTTATCGCTGAAAATCGCATAAAGAGCCCCAAGATGGGCGAAAGCGCTAGCCGATTATACTAGTCTTCGTGTTTTGCTTTATTTTTATGTATATATATATAAAGCGCTTTCGCCCATCTTGGGGCTCTTCAGGCGATTTTCAGCGATAAAATCAAATATTGAAGTACTGACGGGCAGAAAATCGCATGAAGAGCCCCAAGATGGGCGAAAGCGCTAGCCGATTATACTAGTCTTCGTGTTTTGTTTTATTTATATTTTTACCGTCACATGGACATTTAAAACTAGTTATCTTAAGAACATTTTAAAGTTAAAGATGGGGTTACAGCAGAAGAGGTAAAGATAGGATTAGGGACACCAACGTATACGTTTTGACATATGTATTCGGAGAGTTTACTTGAGCTCGCCTGTGTGATTTTCCTAATCGAGTCGGCGTAAGTAGTATACCTAATCTATACACACATATCCTTCTGCTTTTCTTAAGTTCAATCACATCCCGTACCGCGTTTGCCTTTCTCCTGTGTCACTCCAAGTCCTTCTATGAATTCCTGCCTTACGTACTTAGCCGACTAGATCAGGGAAACCGGACACGCGGTCTTTATTATATGGTAACGGTTATGATATTAATGGATGTGCAAACTATATATTGGGTACATAAACGATAAGATTGAAATTAATACATAGAGATCGTTGGTGTTGGTAACAGGGAGAGGGGCTGGAATAAGAGAGGATGTGGAGGGGAGAGAAAGATGGAAATAGTCAAAATAAGTTACTTTAAATGTACAACCATCCCCTCCTATCTACTTCAGTTTTGGAGAACGTAAGTTGAATATTATACATTCTAAACTGAGGCACAAGTGTAGTTCCCTTTAGTATGACTTTTTTAGAGTTAATCTTGTCGAAAGTCCAGTTTGCACATATGTGGCATTCATGTGAGAATCCATTTCACTGTGTCACTATTTTGGCTATTAGAGGTGTAAGTTGTTTCGAAATTTGAAACTTAGGTATAGACCTAAATTTAGAACTTCTTTTGTTTGGCAGTTCAGACATTTCGGTTGACCTTTACTCTAACGTCTCTACATATGCATCACTTAATCAAATGCAGCAATATATTTTGAACGATGTTTTTTATATTGTGTATTTTTACTTCATATCCATGCCTATATCCGTTGTTATCTTGTAATTGTAAATGTATGACGGTAGAAGGCTGTGATAAGTTGTGATAAGTTGTGCCTAATCCCTTGTTCAATTTTATTGGCAATAAAATATGTTTAAAGTTAAATAGATTGGGTAAATACGTGTCTCAAGATTTTTTTCTTTTCAGATTGAGAAACGTTAAGAAAGGTAAGAAACACACAAACACATTTTGTTTTCTCAGCATGAACAGGTACACGTATGTTGTTGTGATTCGCACCAATGTCAGATCTCTTCCTAATATTTCACCACGAAATATATCGAACTGTCCGTGAAAGATTTTGAACGGCCCTACCGAAAATAGTCGTCAATCAATTCATGAAGTTGTGTTAAATCAATATGATAAGCAATGAAAATAAAACTACGATATGGAGACAGGCTCAACTCCTACTTCTGGTTTAAATTTCAAATGGCGTAAGGTAAAGAGTCAAGATTGAAGCTGAGTGTGAAAGACAACACCACGTCAGCACATGCTTTATTGGTTATCACAATGAAAACAAACTTACTATAAAATGTCATAAATAGTTTTATTAATCCTACCTAAGACTGTGTTACCTCCGGTACAACGACTGGTCTCTGTGTAAATGTTTCGTAACAAAGTGATTTAAACATTTCTATTTTGTTAACCATTGCTACATGTACATAAATGACGGATCCTTAACCCTACTCATTTATAACGCTACATGTACATAAATGACAGATCCTTAACCCTACTGATTTATAACGCTACATGAACATAAATGACGGATCCTTAACCCTACTGATTTATAACGCTACATGAACATAAATGACGGATCCTTAACCCTACTGATTTATAATGCTACATGTACATCAATGACGGATCCTTAACCCTACTGATTTATAATGCTACATGTACATCAATGACGGATCCTTAACCCTACTGATTTATAACGCTACATGTACATAAATAACGGATCCTTAACCCTACTGATTTATAACGCTACATGTACATAGATGACCGATCCTTAACCCTACTGATTTATAATGCTACATGTACATAAATGACGGATCCTTACCCCTACTGATTTATAACGCTACATGTACATAGATGACCGATCCTTAACCCTACTGATTTATAACGCTACATGTACATAAATAACGGATCCTTAACCCTACTGATTTATAACGCTACATGTTCATAAATGACGGATCCTTAACCCTACTGATTTATAAGGCTACATGTACATAAATGACGGATCCTTAACCCTGCTGATTTATAACGCTACATGTACATAAATGACGGATCCTTAACCCTGCTGATTTATAACGCTACATGTACATAAATGACCGATCCTTAACCCTACTGATTTATAACGCTACTTGTACATAAATGACGGATCCTTAACCTTACTGATTTATAATGCTACATGTACATAAATGACGGATCCTTACCCCTACTGATTTATAACGCTACATGTACATAGATGACCGATCCTTAACCCTACTGATTTATAAGGCTACATGTACATAAATGACGGATCCTTAACCCTACTGATTTATAAATGCTGTGTTTAATGAGTTTTCAAACTGAAATCTACTTCCGGTTAGCAAACGCAGCTGACCGTTCCACCATTGATCTATCAGGAAGCGAATTGTCAATCTTGAGCAAAACAGAAGCAGTGTCTGGAATGTAAGCACTGTTAACCTCTTTGGAATGAGTATAAGATGAACGTTACACGCCCACATGTGAGGCACCTTGGTAATTGGTAACAGATACAGCATGCCAAACAATGAAGTACACTGCATCATACCTTCCAGGTCTCATCGGTGATACACCAAATGAATTAATGAATTGTTTAAGCTTCTCAACTTTCGGTGATGTTTTGATTTGCTTCCGTATATAATCAGTGTAGTTAACCGATACTTTTTTTTTTACATTTAACGAGGAACTAATAACGGAGAAAGAAGGTGACGCCGTTGGTGTCATTGGTATTAACTGGAATGCCTTTTTTCGATAACTTGTTTTTTTACGTTTTTTCTATGATGTCTGTCCCTTTCACCTGGAATGCCTACGCACAAACTGCCGTGTTTACAAACATTGAGCGTTGATGTCTAGACGCCGCCAACAGATACGGTATGACAGGCGCGGCGATTAACGCCAGATAGCCGGACGCAGAAGAGATTTTTATCCCGATCAAAAACTTCATTCACAAGACCGCGGAAAGCTAATCGTAGTAATTCACGGCATGAATTAAATTAAAGTGCATATTACTCCAGCTCTGTAACGGAGCGGCGTTATATTCTCGGAGCCTGTTTCCGCCCGATAGCGCTGCTGTGAGTAACGAGGCCCACAGCCGTCGTAACTGGTGAAAGGAGGCCAGCGCCGAGTAGGCCGCTAGGTTACTGGGCCGATTCGGTGTTCTATGACCTCGTACTTTGTTTACATGGTATTGTAAGAATTTCATGTTTACGACTACTGCTACTACGAGCTTGGCAGCCTCACAAAACCTCGATTGATCCAAAAAATTGGGCGTTATGTTTCATTACGGGTTTTCGAAGCTTACAAGTCATGATCTGATTGAGGCATATCCACAACTCGCCGAATCCATTTATTTTTGACCAGTCGATGCTGTCATCGACTTGATTATGATCTTACCGCGTGATATTTAGCAGGCTAACATTTTCGCCAAATTTTCCAAATGACGCATTCCTTGGCAACAGAGCGGATTTGGATTCCGGCCAGCTCGCTTGTCCAATCAAATACCTCCCAGGTACACACCCACTATCTCACATCCTAAACAAAACACTACTATCCTTGGCCCAGTTGGCACTCTGCTGTGAACCCGATGAATGCCTCGGTCACAGATGTTTACCAAATATTTCTGCCAACAATTCACACATTTTCTTCATTATATTTACGACAATGTTGAAGAAAGTAAAGAGAGAGAGCTCTTAATAAACTACTCCTATCAATTATGGTAGAACCCGTTACTTAATTCATAATTTTTCGACATTAATTTAATATTTCGGTTAACTTTACCATACCAGTGTGATGACGCAAATTGTATCATAGAAAAGGGTTTATGGTATATAGTTGACCGTAATAAGGATCGAAGGTTTATCATGGAGAGGGTTGCGATATTTGACCAATGTGGCGTAGGTTTAGCCTGAAGAGGGTAATACATGACCGTAATGACGTAGGCCGTATCCTAGAGAAAAGGAATAATGTTTGACCATATTACATTTCGTTGTAATGTAGTCGCATGTTGGACGAGGACTTACAATACTTCATCATAATGTAGTTTATATCCTGAAGGGGTGACAATACTTGACCATTGTGACCCAGGTCGTGTTATGAAGGGGCTACGATATTTGACCACAATGACGCAATTCCTATTCTGGAGGGGGTTACAATACTTGAACAGAGTGACGTAGGTCGTCTCTCGGTGTGTTTTTGGGAGGGTTGATGCAATACCATATTACATACATGTATGCTAACTGACATACAAGTAACTGCCAGATTTTAATCAGCTCTCAGGCCATGGTGCAGTGATTCAAGTATCACACTACAGCATCACCATAACAGAATCGGAAACTCAATACCAACGGTTAATTGTACAGTTTTATGGTTGCTGATTAGGGCAATATTTGTTGTTGCAAGAGTAATTTAACTAAAGGATCCATGGCCCACTGCAAACAAAACATTATAGAACTCCACAGAGATTCGTATATAAAGCAACCCCACTTCATTTCATTTTTTTTTTATATAACTAGCGCAATTGAGTCAGGGAACTTCCGTTGACTGATTGGTCGCTCAATTAGTCTGAGCAACAGTTTAACGATTGGACGTCAAGGGTTCACGTGAAGTAAACAGATTTGGTATGCAAGTACAAAAGAAGCTCTCTGTGGCCTTTTGTTTGACCTTTGCCCTCAACATTTGAAAACGTTTGCTTCTAATCTATTTTACCTGAAGTAACCGGATTTGGTATGCAAGTACATCTTGGGATGGCGGCATGCAGAGTACAAGAGGTATGTCTAGGTAACCTATGGTTTGACGGTTGACCTAAAGATCAACTATACTTTTTTTTCTGGAGTAACCAGATTTGGTATGCATGATCAGTACAAGAGTATGTCGCTGTGACCTATATCCTGAAATAGGCGCACAGCTCGGTTTAAATAAATCATTATCGGCGGGGAACTATGAATTGCCTTGCAATACGTTGCCCTGATTGATAAATATTGGAATGTTGGCGGGTACAAGGTGTTAATTAGCGAACAGCGTCTTTTCACCGCGACAAAATGCCATTTAAAAATGAAATAGTGTGTTTTCTTTGCTTTTCCGTCCCGTCAAAGCGACTTTCAGGGATATGCGCTGATGATTAATTCTCTTTTAAGGTTGAAGATCAACGTACGTCAGTATATCATTTTCCAAAGGAAACATAGTACGTCAGTATATACTGAGAAAAGTTAACAAGTTTCTGAACAAAATCTTTCGTTTACTCCTCTGCATTTGTAAGTATGTAGTCTAAGATAAACCATGATTTTAGGTAGATAACGCAGTCTAAGATAAGATGTAAGGTAGATAACGCAGTCTAAGATAAGCTGTAAGGTAGATAACGCTGTCTAAGATAAGCTGTAAGGTAGATAACGTTGATAAGTCGAGGCTTGCCGAGTGTTTGAGATATCCCTGTCTCACTCCCAAGGGGGTGAATGATTATTTTTCTCTTAACCTGTTTACCCTTGTATTTTACATAGACGTTACATCAATGCAAGACAATGTTGATGTGATGCGGCTGAATTGTCGACGTGACGTCATGGTATTGTTGCTATGACGTCATACAATTGTTGAGAACGTGCAAAGAACACGTGTAGCTTGTCTCAACCCTAGGGTGAGATAAGAAAATCTCACACCGGTAAAATGGTGGATATCCCTGTCCAGGGTAAGAGAAAACGTTGTCTAAGATAAGTCGTTAGTCAGGTTCCCTTCGCTATCGTGAGAGTATGACAGAACATCCCTTAACGCAATGTTGAAAGTTATTAACACTACGTGTTGATGTATCAATTAACGGAACACAGATGTTGTTTCCACTTAACGTTATAGCATTGAACATAATGATGTAAACATTGAACGTTAAATGTTGTATCGACAAAACACGCTGGTGTTACCACTGACAGCGTGTTAAACAGGTTTTACAATCGTACAGCATTGCCACCACAATAGCCGATTCTGACGTCGTCATTGTTACGTTGGATACCACTGATCCTTCCTTCACTGTTCTATTAATTCAACCAGGATTATCGAAAAATACATTATTTTAACTAAATGGTGAATAAAAATTCTTAGATCAATTTCATATGCTATGGAATCCCAATGGTAATATAAGTATTGAACTCTCAGTTTGCATTCATAGGTAATGCTGTTACCAATGAACGTAATGTAACAGGGAACCGCTGTTTGATAGCATTGTCGGAACCACCGCTAGATAAAACTGACGGAATCACCGCTAGATAAAACTGCCGAAACCAAACTAGATAAAACTGTCGGAATCACCGCTAGATAAAATTGCCGAAACCAAACTAAATAAAACTGTCGGAATCACCGCTAGATAAAACTGCCGAAACCAAACTAGATAAAACTGTCGGAATCCCCGCTAGATAAAACTGCCGAAACCAAACTAGATAAAACTGTCGGAATCCCCGCTAGATAAAACTGCCGAAACCAAACTAGATAAAACTATCGGAATCACCGCTAGATAAAACTGCCGAAACCAAACTAGATAAAACTGTCGGAATCACCGCTAGATAAAATTGCCGAAACCAAACTAAATAAAACTGTCGGAATCCCCGCTAGATAAAACTGCCGAAACCAAACTAAATAAAACTGTCGAAATCACCGCTAGATGGAACTGCCGAAACCAAACTGTATATCAAGATGGCGATTGTAACGCACGTACAGTAAGTACTCAGGTGACAAAAGTTTGACAAATGTGCATATATAGTGCTAATTGACGATGAAAAATGGTATATACCATTCATAAACTATGTGTAATGATATTCATGATTTAGTATGTGAGAATTCCTCCTATTTACTCGGCAATTGAGACGTCCTTGTCCGAAGCGAACATTCCTTTGTGTGGCTTAGTGAAATTTTACGTGCGTAAATCTATACGTGTATTTAATTCTGAGCAAGTTTGGTACGAGCTTAAAATGGACGCTTCTCAGCTCCAGACGCCTTCCCAAAAGCGAAAGTCGCCAGAAAACACAACACCAAGTCCTAGCGTCCCTACTCAACCAAGACACAGGAGAAGAAACTCGTTTAGTGACCCGACTCTAGAACCGACGCCATCTTTGAAAATGGACGTCGGCAAAGGTAAAGGGATTGACTTTAATTCACTCATCCATGCCACCGTATCTAATCCTACTTTGCCTCTGCGGTTGCACCAGTATGGTTAGATGCTATGCTCCCACATTTCAAAAGCATGATGAAAACAGTTGTGTCGGAAATGATGGAAGAAATTGTAAAACCCCTCAACAAGACCATTAGTGATCAAGCCGATCGTATAAATGACCAGTGTATCCGAATTAACAATATCACAAAGAGCAACACCAGCCTTACCAATACCTGCCATACTCTACAGGAGAAAGTGGAGTCTCTAGAGACCGGTATAGAAGAACTAGGACAATACGGTAGGCGCAACTCACTGCGTTTTCACAACGTCAAATTAACCAACTCTGAGTCCACCAACACCGACCCTAAAGTAGTAGCTATCTGCAGGAAGATGTCCCTAGATATTTCCGAAGATGACATATTTCGGCCACACGTCATCGGGAAACCCAAAGATGGGAAGTACACCAAGTCATCTGTCGATTTTGTAATTGGAAGATTAAAAACCGTGTTTATAGGTCAAAGAAATATCCCTGAATGGAAACACTGATCGAGTGTTCATCACTGAAGACCTGACGAGACATCGACAAGGCATGATGAAAGACTTGTCCGCTGCCAAATACCGAGGAGAACTGGAATCATTTTGGACAAATGATGGACGAATATTCATCAAATTCCAGGACAACCCCTCTAAAGTACTGATCGGAACCACCGATAGATATAACTGTCAAAACCACTGCTTGCTATAACTGTCAAAACCACCGCTATAAAGAACTGTCGGAAGATAGAACTGTCGGAATCACCGCCAGACAGAACTGTAAAACCACCGTTATATAGAACTGTCAAAACCACCGTTATATAGAACTGTCAAAACCACTGCTTGATATTACTGTCAAAACCACCGCTATATAGAAATATCGGAATCATCGTTAGATACAACTGTCGGAACCACCGTTATATAGAACTGTCAAAACCACCGTTATATAGAACTGTCAAAACCACCGTTATATAGAACCGTCAAAACCACCGCTAGATCGAACCGCCGGAACCACCGATATATAGAACTGTCAAAACCACCGCTTGATATTACTGTCAAAACCACCGATTTATAGAAATATCGGAATCATCGTTAGATACAACTGTCGGACCCACCGTTATATAGAACTGTCAAAACCCCCGCTAGATCGAACCGTCGGAACCCCCGATATATAGAACTGTCAAAACCACTGTTATATAGAACTGTCAAAACCACCGCTAGATCGAACCGTCGGAACCACCGATAGATATAACTGTAAAATCCACTGCTTGATATTACTGTCAAAACCACCGCTTATTATAACTGTCAAAACAAACGCTATATAGAACTGTCTGAACCACCGCTATACAGAACTGTCGGAATCACCGCCAGATAGAACTGTCGGAACCAGCGTTAGATAGAACTGTCTGACCCACTGCTTTATAGATCTGTCGGAACCATCTTTAGATAGAACTGTCTGACCCACTGCTTTATAGACCTGTCGGAACCATCGTTAGAAAGAACTGTTTGAACCACCGCTATACAGAACTGTCTGAACCACTGCTATGTAGAACTGTCGGAACCATCGCTAGATAGAACTGTCTGACCCACTGCTTTATAGACCTGTCGGAACCACTGCTTTACAGAACTGTCGGAATCACCCCCAGATAGAACTGTCTGACCCACTGCTTTATAGATCTGTCGGAACCATCTTTAGATAGAACTGTTTGAACCACCGCTATACAGAACTGTCTGAACCACCGTTATATAGAGCTGTCAAAACCACCGCTAGATCGAACTGTCGGAACCACTGTTTTATAGAACTGTCAAAACCAACGCTAGATCGAACCGTCGGAACCACCGTTATATAGAGCTGTCAAAACCACCGCTAGATCGAACCGCCGGAACCACCGATAGATATAACTGTAAAATCCACTACTTGATATTACTGTCAAAACCACCTTAATATAGAACTGTCAAAACCAACGCTAGATCGAACCGTCGGAACCACCGTTAGATAGAACTGTTTGAACCACAGCTATACAGACCTGTCGGAATAACCGCCAGATAGAACTGTGTGAACCACTGCTATATAGAACTGTCGGACCCATCGTTAGATAGAACTGTTGGAACCACCGCTATACAGAGCTGTCGGAATCACCGACAGATAGAACTGTCTGAACCACTGTTATATAGAACTGTAAAAACACCGTTATATAGAACTGTAAAAACACCGTTATATAGAACTGTCAAAACCAACGCTAGATCGAACCGCCGGAACCACCGATAGATATGACGGTAAAATCCACTGCGTGATATTACTGTCAAAACCACCCCTTATTATAACTGTCAGAACAAACGCTATATAGAACTGTCGGCACCATCGTTAGATAGCACTGTCGGAACCATCGTTAGATAGAACTGTCGGAACCACCGCTATATATCACTTGCATTTTATGTTGCATTTTAATGTACCTATTAATGCAATAATATCACTTTAAACTGCAGTTCGAAAAGAACACCCCGACCGATTATACTATAACACTGGATATAGTGGGGCATGTTAATTCAAAAAAACAAAAAAACGAGGTCCCTTCTCCTGGTACATGTGTAATGATTTCACGTGTTGGGACATCATTTAATACTTTTATCAAGAAAATGTATATGTATTTTGTCAGCATTTTCGTTGGTTTGCCTCCACTTCTGACTTAGCAACTGCAACAAATTTGCCTTTATCGCTCCTATTCCTGATGTAAACACATATTTTGTATAGGAAGAGAAAAAGTATACTACACAGAATGCACGTCACACCGTACATTAACGGGAACAACGAAATCCGAGCGAACATGCTCCTGTCAAAGGTCAAGGTCAGCAATGTCATACACAACGGGAAGTTCTGTATGCCCGTTTCCAAGGAGACTGTGATTCGCTTCGGTGCATCAAGCCGAAACATGGTGGCAACTAGGTATCCGAACAGGAACCCCACTGTAGGTAGGAGGAGGGCTCCGAGGTAGATACCCCAGGACGCTCGGTACATAAAGGGGTACATCACACTCATCAAGGTCAAGGTCAGAACCACAGCAATGGCGCCCGCGACACTTCCGCACTGAAACAGACATTTCGGTCGGATTGTTAAGGAAAATGTATAACGTTATGTTTATGATATTGTCAATAATATATCAAACAATTACGTTATGTTTATGATATTGTCAATATATATCAAACAATTACGTTATGTTTATGACATTGTCAATATATATCAAACAATTTCGTTATGTTTATGATATTGTCAATATATATCAAACAATTACGTTATGTGCCATATTGAATCAAAGAATGACCTACGCAAAAAGGAAGGGCGTAATGTGTCTCATTGTCAAAGGTTGACCTACATTAAACAACGAGGATGTTTGTCCAGATGTCAAAGACTTGCGTTATTTTAAAAACACTACCAACGTGTTCGAGTGTTAACGAGTACATAAATCCATCATATAAATATTATCGACGCTGAATATTCCTCATCCATCGCCACAGGCATTTTATTTATACTTTGTTGATGAACATAATCTGTTCGCTGTCTGGGCATCTCTGAAGAAAACCTGTTGAATGCACGCCAAGCTATAATTGACTGGTATTAAGGAGTAATTTTAATAAACAAATTTGAATATCCAATTTTCGACTTTCCCTTATTTTATAACAAAACTGATGTTTTATAACGCCCTTGAATGACCATAGCTGTCGGTAAGACGTTAAACCCTGTATAACCAACCAACTAATGTTTAATATTTATTCATTTACTTTTAGATGCATGTCCACTTAATGAACCTACACAATAACATTTTCGCTCATACTGGAAGAGGACTTGGTGAATATGTATTTGAAGTTAAAACAACTGCTGCTCAATATATTCATATTCTTAAAAAAAGTGTTTAAATATTCGTAATATTTTCGGTATTAGAGTGCGTCCATCTGTCAGTGGAAACGATCTTACTGGAACCGCCTAACCTAACAAATGACGACAAATGAGGGGGTAAAAGACTCGGAACCCACTGTTTATGGTGTAATGAATTCCAGTTCTGCTGAAAGAGTTTTTATAGTGGGTTGCAGTGCAAATGTAAATACAGCAGTGTATATTAACAAAGTGTCACGTTATTTTGTTGTGACGTCATTTTATATTTGCTAGTGTGACTCTTCAAATAAAATAAAGAGTAACTCTGGTTTTATTACGTTGGTGATGTAACGAAGCTTTTCATTGGTTAATGACCATCTATTATGAGACAATTCTAAATTTTAACCAAGACGCTCACCCATACGCCTCCCTCGAATACCAAGCGTAAACAAGTGAGACCTGCATGACTTGTCTTGGACAAATTAACCTTGTCTAGTCAGGTTAATGACTTAATATTTATTTATACAGGAATGTGTATATGTTATTATTTCTAATTAGATCCACGTTTAACAAGCAAGACATGACAATTGACCTTAGACACCAACATTATGAAACAACAAATAAGCTGTTCACGGCTTTTTAGTGAAATAAAAACGAGGCATTAAGTGCGCAAAATAACAGCCTTATTAAAAATATTAGAGGTCACGTTACATAAAAGACACTGAAGTAGACAAGGAGGCACACTCAGTTCCCTTTTTTTTAATGTTTGAAAAAAATCCAGTCAGGCTGAAGCTGTTTTCATTAAATACAGTTATAACGTTTTCACTCTATACTTCACCATAATTTACCCGCATTCAATTGACTTTTTCTCAAATAAATCACTCAGTTGGGTACATAATTTTCATTTGTCTCAGAAAGAGTTCATATAATTATAGCAATACGTTAGGTGTCCTACTGTTAAGGAGTGACGTACATAATATATAAGTGGACTTAATAATGTGACATAATGTCTAAGAATGACGTACATATACTAGAGGACTACGTTATGTGACCTAATGTCTACGATAGACGTACATATACTAGAGGACTACGTTATGTGTTCATATGTCTAAGAGTAACGTACATATACTAGAGGACTGCGTTATGTGACCTAATGTCTAACAGTAACGTACATATACTAGAGGACTACGTTATGTGACCTTATGTCTAAGAGTGACGTACATATACTAGAGGACTACGTTATGTGACCTTATGTCTAAGAGTGACGTACATATACTAGAGGACTACGTTATGTGACCTAATGTCTAAGAGTGACGTACATATACTAGAGGACTACGTTATGTGACCTAATGTCTAAGAGTGACGTACATATACTAGAGGACTACGTTATGTGACCTAATGTCTAAGAGTGACGTACATATACTAGAGGACTACGTTATGTGACCTAATGTCTAAGAGTGACGTACATATACTAGAGGACTACGTTATGTGACCTAATGTCTAAGAGTGACGTACATATACTAGAGGACTACGTTATGTGACCTAATGTCTAAGAGTGACGTACATATACTAGAGGACTACGTTATGTGACCTAATGTCTAAGAGTGACGTACATATACTAGAGGACTACGTTATGTGACCTAATGTCTAAGAGTGACGTACATATACTAGAGGACTACGTTATGTGACCTAATGTCTAAGAGTGACGTACATATACTAGAGGACTACGTTATGTGACCTAATGTCTAAGAGTGACGTACATATACTAGAGGACTACGTTATGTGACCTAATGTCTAAGAGTGACGTACATATACTAGAGGACTACGTTATGTGACCTAATGTCTAAGAGTGACGTACATATACTAGAGGACTACGTTATGTGACCTAATGTCTAAGAGTGACGTACATATACTAGAGGACTACGTTATGTGACCTAATGTCTAAGAGTGACGTACATATACTAGAGGACTACGTTATGTGACCTAATGTCTAAGAGTGACGTACATATACTAGAGGACTACGTTATGTGACCTAATGTCTAAGAGTGACGTACATATACTAGAGGACTACGTTATGTGACCTAATGTCTAAGAGTGACGTACATATACTAGAGGACTACGTTATGTGACCTAATGTCTAAGAGTGACGTACATATACTAGAGGACTACGTTATGTGACCTAATGTCTAAGAGTGACGTACATATACTAGAGGACTACGTTATGTGACCTAATGTCTAAGAGTGACGTACATATACTAGAGGACTACGTTATGTGACCTAATGTCTAAGAGTGACGTACATATACTAGAGGACTACGTTATGTGACCTAATGTCTAAGAGTGACGTACATATACTAGAGGACTACGTTATGTGACCTAATGTCTAAGAGTGACGTACATATACTAGAGGACTACGTTATGTGACCTAATGTCTAAGAGTGACGTACATATACTAGAGGACTACGTTATGTGACCTAATGTCTAAGAGTGACGTACATATACTAGAGGACTACGTTATGTGACCTAATGTCTAAGAGTGACGTACATATACTAGAGGACTACGTTATGTGACCTAATGTCTAAGAGTGACGTACATATACTAGAGGACTACGTTATGTGACCTAATGTCTAAGAGTGACGTACATATACTAGAGGACTACGTTATGTGACCTAATGTCTAAGAGTGACGTACATATACTAGAGGACTACGTTATGTGACCTAATGTCTAAGAGTGACGTACATATACTAGAGGACTACGTTATGTGACCTAATGTCTAAGAGTG
This sequence comes from Mizuhopecten yessoensis, assembly GCF_002113885.1. Lineage (NCBI taxonomy): Eukaryota > Metazoa > Mollusca > Bivalvia > Pectinida > Pectinidae > Mizuhopecten > Mizuhopecten yessoensis. The sequence goes on along the minus strand of NW_018407684.1, from coordinate 341,211 downwards.
ACGTACATATACTAGAGGACTACGTTATGTGACCTAATGTCTAAGAGTGACGTACATATACTAGAGGACTACGTTATGTGACCTAATGTCTAAGAGTGACGTACATATACTAGAGGACTACGTTATGTGACCTAATGTCTAAGAGTGACGTACATATACTAGAGGACTACGTTATGTGACCTAATGTCTAAGAGTGACGTACATATACTAGAGGACTACGTTATGTGACCTAATGTCTAAGAGTGACGTACATATACTAGAGGACTACGTTATGTGACCTAATGTCTAAGAGTGACGTACATATACTAGAGGACTACGTTATGTGACCTAATGTCTAAGAGTGACGTACATATACTAGAGGACTACGTTATGTGACCTAATGTCTAAGAGTGACGTACATATACTAGAGGACTACGTTATGTGACCTAATGTCTAAGAGTGACGTACATATACTAGAGGACTACGTTATGTGACCTAATGTCTAAGAGTGACGTACATATACTAGAGGACTACGTTATGTGACCTAATGTCTAAGAGTGACGTACATATACTAGAGGACTACGTTATGTGACCTAATGTCTAAGAGTGACGTACATATACTAGAGGACTACGTTATGTGACCTAATGTCTAAGAGTGACGTACATATACTAGAGGACTACGTTATGTGACCTAATGTCTAAGAGTGACGTACATATACTAGAGGACTACGTTATGTGACCTAATGTCTAAGAGTGACGTACATATACTAGAGGACTACGTTATGTGACCTAATGTCTAAGAGTGACGTACATATACTAGAGGACTACGTTATGTGACCTAATGTCTAAGAGTGACGTACATATACTAGAGGACTACGTTATGTGACCTAATGTCTAAGAGTGACGTACATATACTAGAGGACTACGTTATGTGACCTAATGTCTAAGAGTGACGTACATATACTAGAGGACTACGTTATGTGACCTAATGTCTAAGAGTGACGTACATATACTAGAGGACTACGTTATGTGACCTAATGTCTAAGAGTGACGTACATATACTAGAGGACTACGTTATGTGACCTAATGTCTAAGAGTGACGTACATATACTAGAGGACTACGTTATGTGACCTAATGTCTAAGAGTGACGTACATATACTAGAGGACTACGTTATGTGACCTAATGTCTAAGAGTGACGTACATATACTAGAGGACTACGTTATGTGACCTAATGTCTAAGAGTGACGTACATATACTAGAGGACTACGTTATGTGACCTAATGTCTAAGAGTAACGTACATATACTAGAGGACTACGTTATGTGACCTAATGTCAACAATAGACGTACCTAGACTAGAGGACTACGTTATGTGACCTAATGTCTAAGAGTGACGTACATATACTAGAGTACTACGTTATGTGACATAATGTCTAAGAGTGACGTACATATACTAGAGGACTACGTTATGTGACCTAATGTCTAAGTGTGACGTACATATACTAGAGGACTACGTTATGTGACTTAATGTCTATGGGTGACGTACATATATTAAAGGACTACGTTATGTGACCCAATGTCTAAGATTGACATACATATATTAAAGGACTACATTATGTGACTTAGTTTCAGACAGTGATTATAAAACATTATTTTAAAGACGTCGTTTGAATGTTCTAGTGTTATAAACAACATATACTAGACGACCTACGTCTCGTACAGTGTCAATGAGTACAAATATCTGAATATAATCCACATCTATCGTCACGAAATAGTTTTTACGTTTCATTTACTCATAAACACCACCTGTTTATATCTGCAAGTTAACTCCGTCTACAGAAAACCTGTTAAATGCACTTAAATCTACAGTTGACCGACTTTAAATTCCAGTTTTCTGCATTTTTTAATGAACTGTAATTTTTCTACATACTTTTGAAATCGACACATGTTTATAAATCAGGCGCGTGGTTTGACTATAAACTATGTGCATGCTAAATTTATCATCCAGTCATTATCAGAACAAATAGAAGCTGAATCGTCACTGATGTGACAGAAAATTAGTTGTATACAAAAAGGACTTGTCATTGTTGATCAGCATGCGCAACATGCCCGTGGCGAGAATGTTTTGTAAAGCTGGTAAATTCAAAAAGTTCATTTGGGGATTTTTGATGTGCATGCGGCTGCTTGTTTGCTTACAGGGTAGTTACGCACCTGTAATTTACGTTTAAGTTGATTGTCCACTCTATAGGAACCTACCATTTTCGTAAACAACATTCATACAACTGATTAAAAACAATGCATCATGTTGTTCGGTTGTGACGTTATTTAATGTTTGTCAATGTGACTGAGATTGTCCGTTTCGAATAAAGCACTTACCAACAGTATTTAGCTTGAATAAAACGCCCAAGAGACTTATAGACCACGACTGTTATAAGGCTGTTACGTCAATATAACTTTACTCACGATACACAATAAAAAACCAGGAAAATGGTTTGACTAGATAGCTGATAGCATTTTTTGGTAAGAATGTTGATATACGGGAAAAGTTTATTTAATCAAAAGCAATTTATACCGTACACACGAATGGCATTTAAAAATACAGTTGAATTTCTATATGAATGAATTACGTTTTTCGAACTATGTTGGCGTTTTGAGTATTATGTCTCAATTATTTCTTTTTATCGTTATTTCTCTTAGTCTTTTTTCGCTTCTCGTTTGTTATATTGCATCAATAAAAAAAATTAAAAAAATCTATTCTATGGAACAACAATCGAAATAAAGACACAATAATAATTATCATTAGTTCGTCTTTATGAATTGCACTATTATTTTTTTCTTTGTTGCGCACCGGAATATAACCTTTTCGCTTGAAGTTTTCGCTTCACCAGAGAAAGACAAATGACGTGCAAAAAAAGACAAAATAACGATAATTAAGGATGTACTCTTCTGAGGTTTAAATCACGTTCAAGTCTCGTTTTGATCTGGTGTAACGGGTTTTTGTAATATTTAACAAATTATGATAAAGTTTAAAGTTTAATAGCAAACAAGCATCTGAAAAATGTGTCAAAAAACTAGATGCCTGTTTTTTGTAAAAAAAAAATACAAGAATTTAAAAAAATAACTAATTCGGCGGCCATTTTTAAAATGTGTATTAATGTGTATTTCTTGCACTTCACATAAGGCCAACATTTCACCTTTTTTGACACTAGATTGATCACCTAAATTGTCATTGTGTCATCATTTTTAATTGTAGCAGGTTCAATTTTGCTGTACAACTTTATAATGTTCATATGATAAAAACAATATGCAACAAAGTGGAAAATTATACATTATTGGTATTTTTTTAACATATTTAGTGTAACTGAAGCACTTTTGATTTTTTACCCCGAAAAATGGTGAAAAAATGAGTATCTTTTCATTAAAAAATAAGGGGTAGGGGCAACTTAAATCGCATTCCTGAGTTAAAAGATCAAAATTAAGAAATTTTACTAACGTAATTTAAAAGAAGATAATATTTTTTATCAATTCTACAAACATTCATACATATCTGATAACATACTTGGAAGAAATTGTATGAATTTGTTCTGCAAATGGTTAAAATAAAAAAATCACCTAAAATCACATATTGTGTCAGATTGGTATCTTTGACCGATCATAGCACAAAAACGAACACACGGACACACGTTTTCCAAAAATCCATATAAGAAAAAAAGTTTAATACAGGAAATTTTTGACTTCTCAGAGGTGTACATCCTTAAATAATGACAAAGAAAATAGATCAGGCGCAAACTCTTTCACCTACGACGTTAGCACGTTACTTGTTTAACATTCAATTTATAGGAAAAAAAACTATAGAACGTTACGTTAACTGCTGTATATGAGGTAATGAGTTTGGGTTAAGGTTATCAGGTAAAACGGGGGGAACATTTTGATAGTTTAATTGAAATCGTTTATCCATTAAAAAACCGAAAAGACGAAATAACGCCGAGCTTAAGGATGAACTAACGCCAAGAGAAGGTAGGATAATTACCGTACAGAGATACAGGTGTGACCGGGTCACCTATGTGTGCCAATAGAACACCGTGGTGTTACACTTGGCAGCGACAACGCCAAAATCTTGGCTGCTAAACCTCCATTTATTAGAGTAGGGACGCGCAGAGGAATCTCACTTCAGAAAGCTTGGTTAAATCAGGCCAACATTACGGTTCACGCTTCCAGATATTTTACTAAGTGTTTTATCATCAATAATTGAATTTTTGAAATGAGTGACCAATTATCACAGGTCGTTATCCCACGCTATTCATTATGTTAATGTAATCTATGGACGGGTCACGGTATCTCGAAACTTCTGAACTAGGAAATCATTCTTAAAGTTCAGCTCTCCTCTAGGACAAGATACAAAATATAAACTACAAGAAAGTTCATTTTGAGTCGCATACATGTGTACAAGAAACTTTAGCTCTCATGAGTTATTATTGCAACGTTGCAATATTTGAACATCCTTTCATTAACTTTTTTTTTCAAATATCAATTTTAATTCCCCATCAAATGTAATAGAAGGCTGTCGGGGTTGGGGAGCACCGGAGTCAGCTTCTTAACAATGTAACGTGTCAGCCCTCTCCGTATCAGCCCGCAAAACTCTTATCACAACCCTTTTGGAACACTTCTAATTTTCCTATCTACCACCAACAACGTCATCCTGAACCCTAATGAAATTTTTCGTTTTTCAAAGTTTCAAAAGAAAAATAGATCATAAGATAGAAGATCTTTCCGTATCTAATAAAAAAAAGTATGCAATAAACAGAATAAAACATGCCTTTTTCCGTATCGGGTTGATACTGGGTGTGATATGGAAAAAGGTATGTATTATTCTCTATATACCGAAGCATCAATAAAACCGTATTTCGATCTTAAAATTGACAAAACTAGGGCAAATATAAAAAAAAACAAAAAACATTACTATTCATACTCTTGAAAAGTGAAAGGAGAGTAAGATAATGTGTCCCGGAAGGGAAATGTCTTCTTCTTCAACGGCGACACCCGCCATGAGAATCTAGGTCAAATCCAAGTAATGCTACGTGCTTAAAACCAGAATTGGGATAGTGAAACAGACAGTTAGGCATACAGAAAATAAACATCATAAAAAACGTCGACCTTCATACAATGTATCATTCAAAGACATACGCTATCAATGGTCTTCATCAATCTGCATCTTAGGAAGCCAAGTTGTGTTAGTTCGTCTGTCAGCAGTCGACATCTATCTCAGAAATCATAATATTGAGAACAAGCTCTTGAATACGAACGGATGTTACTATAAAGAATGGGAAAGTTCACGATTGGAAATCGAAATCATACCTTGACTATGACATCAGCCACCTTTGGCCATTTCCAGCGAAAGAACATCCCGACGGCGGCCGGGGTGATGGTCATGACGAAGGAGATAGCGATGTTGACGTAGGGGATGACCAGAGCCTCGTCAGTCCAGCTCCGACTGTAGATAAACAGATTCAGCGGCATCATCCCCATCGCCATGACAGTTGACGTTGCCGTCATCGCTACACTGGTAGAAAAGACCAAATGCTTACACAAATGGGAAATAACACGACCACAATACAACGTTGATGTTTCATGTGGTTTCAATATTTTATGTTACATTACAAGTGCTTTATGCGTTGACTTTTTCCTCTACCTCTCAAAAGTACGTTTGCGCTATTTACTTGTCCTACAAATGATAGGACGTTTGCGTCATCAACTTCACATGATGGGACATTTGCGTCATGTACTATACATAACGGGTTGTTGCGTCACCATCTTCACATGACGGGACTTTATATGTTATGTTACAATATGTTCGTGTTGCATGTATTATTTTTAACCTTAATAAATAGGTATATCATATGATGTTACCTGAGTGGGACGTCACCATCCATCCAATAGGAGAACACATTTGACGTTGAACCTCCAGGACACGAACCAATCACCAGCATTCCAAGCGCGGGATATGTAGACATCTGCAGCGCATGCGCAAGACCAAACGTGACCGCCGGAAGTACGATGAACTGAGAGAGCATGCCGATGGCGATACCAACCGGTCTCCTGAGGTGCTGGAGAAGAGGTTTGATCTCTATTGTGCTGCCCATGCCTGCCATGATGATGATAAGCGTGGTTTTTATTACGACATCAGAAGCAATCTTTAAGGCCGACGGTGAAGGTGGTACCATTGTCAGGTTAGCGGACGAGTTTGGGGACGGAGTTGTCAACTCGTAATAGCCGAACAAAAGGTCTAGCCCGGGAGTGGTCATGTCCAAAATGTAGGATATCACAGCTAAAGAATGAATGGAAAAGGGATAAGTAAGTACCAGTCCAAATTTTCATTGATCAAGTATCAGATTAAAGTCACAAAGCTCTGACGGTATCTTTGAGGGGATAAGGCGGGAAAAAAATATGCGTGTTTCGGGTTTTCCGACCGACCTTTTTTTTTTGCTACTGACCCTTTTTTTCCCAAGATGTTTTTTTGATTTCTAGAAAAAAAGGGGGAAAACGCTGCCCTTGCCCGTATTTCAATTAAGTCACTAGTAAATCTAGATCTAATAAAAGCGCGCTCCTGATCCTGACTTTAATTTGGCTTCGGATGTATTGGCTTTTATGGTTTTAATGGGGAGATATGCGTTATAATTTTGACATGGTATGATTTTCTCAGGTGGCTTGTAGTTGTGATTACTGACTCGTTCTGTTTGCACTGCTTTTTGTGTGAGCTTAAATTTAACAAAAACAAGTCGTTAAGTTGGTTGCTATGAAACTCAAAAGTAACTGGGATGTAAGTTCAGTTTTGTTACTATGATTGGTGTAAAACACTTTATATTTGTGAAGTTGTCAACTTATATGAAGTGCATATCTTGTGTCTGATTCTACTTCTCCGTAAATACTTAATGTTGAAATTCAGATAAAAAAAAAAAGGAGAGACAAAAACCAGGTTTGTGCTTTTGTTTATTTCCATGTTGATGGAAAAAAACCTCCACAGCAATGGAATACCATAGTATCAACAGACAAGACACGATGAATGGAACATCAAAAGTGGACATCAGACAAGACGATAAATAGTTAGACAACAAAAACGGAAAACATAATATCTGAAAAATGCTAAGAATAACATGGTACTCCCAGCTTCCAGGATGTTCCCACCCCAACATACTGGAAAGTGACGACTTCATGTTTTATAGACCTGTATTAAATAGACCAATTAACAAACATGCATTAATTGATATTAAAACTCCACGGGAGATGTCCGTTGTAACATACAACATCCACACTTAGGATATCTGATTATCACACAAAGACCTGAAATTGAGGAACAAACAGAGAAGACTTTTTTTTTTCAAAAATCAAACAGCAAAGATGTTTCCTAAAAGTTCTGATAAGCATCTCACAATAGTATAATAGTACACACATGCGACACTAAGCCATTCACTAATCTAGCAAAAAAAAAAAAAAAAAAAAAAAAAAAAAATAATCCCTAACTACCGACCCTAATTTTTTTCAGGCAGAAACAGAAAACACACATATATTTTATTTTCGCCTAACAAATGCGAAGCCTTCTGATGTTTGTGATAAATGTTGTATGAGACTGGTTACAGGTTCATATAGCACAGCCAGCGATATGTTTATATGTAACACTTCTATAACTTGTACGACTCTTGTCACCTTCATCATACTCTGTTGTCGTTCAGTCATCAAAGCCTCACAGCGAAAAATTGTGAACGTGTTTTCGTGAACAATGAAGCTTATCGCCATTCCGAGTCCACGATAAGGAGTAGTTGATAAGGGACCTGGTAATAATAAATCCAGTTACACCACTTTATAATCCAAACAAGGACTGAGAACAACCACGTGTGACATGGAGAAGTGAGATTTTATATATGGCTCCAACGCATTGGAGTCAGTACAACTATATAGAGACGGGTCATTTGTATGCATCAAAATTTTACTTTTCTCCACATGTACATCTGCTACCAACAATGACATTTCTCGAAAATCTAAAAACGGCAGTTTACGCTCGCCAGATATAAATTTTCAACCATTAAATGTCATCGTGATTAAACATTGAACATATTATTATGGCAGTTAAGAATTTCTGTCTGTAAGTTAAACTAAGATCGTTTAATCCAGTATAAATGATAGCCCTACCTGTGTATGCGGTTCCCCTGTTGAAGATTTTGATAGCTTTTCTCCACTGTCCTCTTTATACTAACCAGAAGACAACTCTCCATTTTTCACACCGACTAGGCACTTTTTCGCTCAATTCTCTCTTTTAATGGGTTTCCTTCATGAGACGGTAATATGAATATAAATATTGTAGATATGGTTCAGAATTACATTAGAGACACAGGTGTTGTTATTTGACTGTCTCAACTGACTCCGACATAGGTCATCTAAGGACCCTGTAAATAACGATCATGGTAAGCGCTTACTTGACCTATGTAAGCACAGTAATACAGTTATACTCAATGGCCGCATGGGTGAGGTAAAGGTATCGGCAAACGGACATGTACAAGTATAAGTGTAATTGATTACTGCATAGGTAACATTGACACACTTGGTATTGTGGACGAATTTTCTATTAATGTATGCTCATCCTTGTCATATATGTCTACATTTGTGTGATAATAATAACATGTATGATCGTTTGAATACTGGGGTTACTTACAATACAAGCATAACCAGAAAGTGGAATGATGACCTCAAATGTGCTTCTGGAGAAATGAAATGTTTACTTCCCCGAAAGGAATCAATTATAGAATCAATAAATACGAACTTTGTTTAGAAAAGTACTTACTTAAACTCCCTCCGAAACTAGCCAAAGCGTATTGTAAATTCAGAACATGTAATACTAAGTTACCAATTGAAAGTGGTAGGCGGTCCAATATCAACAACAAACAATACTCAATAGTAGACGAAAAATGTCCAAAATATTATTATGAAAGACCAAACACATTTGAATGTCATACATTATTCAATTATGTAACACAACATGACTTGATATCATTGGCTGAATTCATTACCGATATTAATGATATAATTAGTTTACAATACCAATGTCCATCCTGTTCCACCATGTAATATTGTCACCCATTTGTGTCACTGGCACATGTCCTGTGCCGCTTTCGTTTACCGCGATCCAAACGGTTGAACCAGTTGGACCAGAGTTGTTCATTTATCAAATAAAGTCTGACCTAGTAATCAGATGCTGCTTCCAGGCGAGCCTTGACAAAGCCTTGCAAGGCCTGCATAAACATTTGCAGGTCCGCCAGGATTTTTACCCAAAATATTTACATTTACAAACGAACAAGCCCCTGTTCTGCCGGTCAATCTGGAATGATCCCAGCACAAAACAGTGGAAGTTATTGGACAGTTGGTCTGTTTTGGCCTAGTACATGTCTGACCAGCACACTGAGCTAACGACAAACAGGCAAACAGGCAAACAATGTTATACTTAAATGTACAAATATTGTTAAAAATGATGTAAAAATACTGTTAAATATTATAAGGTGAGGGCTTGCATATGCTATGAATATTACCTAATCTGACTAAAAATATGTACGATATAACATATATACTGGAACAAAGAAAAATGTAAGATTGTTGACATACATGCATACTATTTTAAATTATAGACGTCATACATGTACAATACCTATATTTTACGTCACAATGTACAATAATTATCAATAACATATAATATGTGTAAAATGCGTCAAACCTGTATAAAATGTCCGCAGTCTTCTCCATCACCGCAGTAATTTGAACAAATGGCGTGTTTTCGTGAACAATGAAGCTTATCGCCATTCCGAGTCCACGATAAGGAGTAGTTGATAAGGGATCTGGTAATAATAAATCCTGTTACACCACTTTATAATCCAAACAAGGACTTAGAACAACCACGTGTGACATAAAACTTATTTACATTTCCCGTGCATGGCATCAATATATTATGAACCTTAAAATGGAAGTAGCGTTCATGGTAGCATGAAAACATGATATTTACATGTTGTATGGTTGTGCCACTACTTTGTATTTTGTTGATGTCATGGTTCCGATCTGGTACATAGTGAATACCTGTAGTTTTGAATAGAATACTAAGCTTTTTTAATGATGTGGAATTCTGTTACAGAATCTGAAATCCTTGACTGCGATACGCGATCTCACTCAGTTAAAGGTGATAATGTTTATTATTCATGATCAACATGTTGCACTGTCATGATGTTCTCGGTCAACGTAAATACATTATTAACAAACTGCAGATGGTAACTCAATAATATTGTACTAAGACACTAAGTATTGCATATATAACTCGATACCATCGTACTAAAACACTTAGTTTTGTGTGTATAACTCGACACCATCGTATTAAAACACTTAGTATTGTGTGTATAACCCGATACCATCGTGACAAAATGTCATGATGTTCTCGGTCAACGTAAATACATTATATTAAAACACTTAGTTTTGTGTGTATAACTCGATACCATCGTAATAAAACACTTAGTAGTGTGTGTATACCTCGATGCCATCGTATTAAAACACTTAGTTTTGTGTGTATAACTT